>NW_027450565.1:0-68630 GCF_964194025.1 Convolutriloba macropyga | reverse complement strand
AGATCAACAATAAGCTCCGCTTCAGAACCTACTCAATTGAACCAGTCCTTGACTAGACTGAAAACCGCTTTTCAAGAAACTGCACAAGCTAACTTTTCGAGCTCGAATTTTGCCAACGCGTTAAGTACTTTTTTGTGGACAACCTAGATCAACAATTAGCTCTGCTTCAGATCCTACTAGGATTATGACACTCCTACATAGGCTCTCGACTCAATTTGACAAGTCCTTGACTAGACTGAGAATCGATTTTCACGAAAATGCACAAGCTTCATTACGAGCTCGAAATTTGACAAAGTGTTAAGTACTTTTTGTAGACGACCTAGATCAAAAATTAGCTCTGCTTCAGAACCTACTAGGACTATGACACTTCTAGATAGGCCATCGATACAATTGAACAAGTCCGTGACTAGACTGAAAACCGCTTTTCAAGAAACTGCACAAGCTAACTTTTCGAGCTCGAATTTTGCCAACGCGTTAAGTACTTTTTTGTGGACAACCTAGATCAACAATAAGCTCCGCTTCAGAACCTACTAGGATTTTGACACTCCTACATAGGCCCTCGACTCAATTGAACCAGTCCTTGACTAGACTGAAAACCGCTTTTCAAGAAACTGCACAAGCTAACTTTTCGAGCTCGAATTTTGCCAACGCGTTAAGTACTTTTTTGTGGACAACCTAGATCAACAATTAGCTCTGCTTCAGATCCTACTAGGATTATGACACTCCTACATAGGCTCTCGACTCAATTTGACAAGTCCTTGACTAGACTGAGAATCGATTTTCACGAAAATGCACAAGCTTCATTACGAGCTCGAAATTTGACAAAGTGTTAAGTACTTTTTGTAGACGACCTAGATCAAAAATTAGCTCTGCTTCAGAACCTACTAGGACTATGACACTTCTAGATAGGCCATCGATACAATTGAACAAGTCCGTGACTAGACTGAAAACCGCTCTTCAAGAAACTGCACGAACCAACTTTTTGAGCGCAAAATTTGACATGTTGAGTTCTTTTTTTGAAGACAACCTAGATCAAAAATTAGCTCTGCTTCAAAACTTAATAGGATTATGACACTCCTACATAGGTCCTCGATTCAATTGAACAAGTACTTGACTAGACTGAGAACCACTTTTCATGAAACTGCACAAGCTCAATTTCGAGCTCGAAATCTGACAAAGTGTTAGGTACACTTTGTAGACGACCTAGATCAAAAGTTAGCTTTGCTTCGGAAACTACTAGAACTATGACACTCCCACAAAGGCCCTCAATTCAATTGAACAAGTCCTTGACTAGACTGAAAACCGCTTTCCATGAAACAGCACAAGCTTAATTTTCGAGCTCGAAATTTGACAACGTGTTCAGTACTTTTTTGTAGTCAACCTAGATCAAAAATTAGCTCTGCTTCTAAACCTAATAGGATTATGACACTCCTAAATAGGCCCTCGATTCAATTGAACAAGTCCTTGACTAGACTGAAAACCGTTTTTCATGAAACTGCACAAGCTTAATTTCGAGCTCGAAATTTGACAAAGTGTTATGTACTTTTTGTAGACGACCTAGATCAAAACTTAGCTCTGCCTCAGAACTTAATAGGACTATGACACTCATACATAGGCCTTCGATTCAATTGAACAAGTCCTTGACTAGACTGAAAACCGTTTTCATGGAACTGCACAAGCTTAATTTCGAGCTCGATAATTGACAAAGTGTTAATTACTTTTTGTAGACGACCTAGATCAAACATTAGCTCTGCTTTAAAACCTAATAGGATTATGACACTCCTACATAGGCCGTTGATTCAATTGAACAAGTCCTTGAGTAGACTGAAAACCGCTTTTCAAGAAACTGCACAAACCAACCTTTCGAGCTCAAAATTTGACATGTTGAGTTCTTTTTTTGAAGACATCCTAGATCAAAAATTAGCTCTGCTTCAAAACTTAATAGGATTATGACACTCCTACATAGGCCCTTGATTCAATTGAACAAGTACTTGACTAGACTGAAAACCGCTTTTCATGAAACTGCACAAGCTCAATTTCGAGCTCGAAATCTGACAAAGTGTTAAGTACATTTTGTAGACGACCTAGATCAAAAGTTAGCTCTGCTTCGAAATCTACTAGAACTATGACACTCCTACAAAGGCCCTCGATTCAATTGAACAAGTACTTGACTAGACTGAAAACCGCTTCTCATGAAACTGCACAAGCTCCAATTCGAGCTCGAAATCTGACAAAGTGTTAAGTACATTTTGTAGACGACCTAGATCAAAAGTTAGCTCTGCTTCGGAAACTACTAGAACTATGACACTCCCACAAAGGCCCTCAATCCAATTGAACAAGTCCTTGACTAGACTGAAAACCGTTTTTTATGAAACTGCACAAGCTTAATTTCGAGCTCGATAATTGACAAAGTGTTAAGTATTTTTTGTAGACGACCTAGATCAAACATTAGCTCTGCTTTAAAACCTAATAGGATTATGACACTCCTACATAGGCCGTCGATTCAATTGAACAAGTCCTTGACTAGACTGAAAACCGCTTTTCATGAAACTGCACAAGCTCAATTTCGAGCTCGAAATCTGACAAAGTGTTAAGTACATTTTGTAGACGACCTAGATCAAAAGTTAGCTCTGCTTCGGAACCTACTAGAACTATGACACTCCTACAAAGGCCCTCGATTCAATTGAACAAGTACTTGACTAGACTGAAAACCGCTTCTCATGAAACTGCACCAGCTCATTTTTGAGCTCGAAATCTGACAAAGTGTTAAGTACATTTTGTAGACGACCTAGATCAAAAGTTAGCTCTGCTTCGGAAACTACTAGAACTATGACACTCCCACAAAGGCCCTCAATCCAATTGAACAAGTCCTTGACTAGACTGAAAACCGTTTTTCATGAAACTGCACAAGCTTAATTTCGAGCTCGAAATTTGACAAAGTGTTATGTACTTTTTGTAGACGACCTAGATCAAAAATTATCTCTGCCTCAGAACTTAATAAGACTATGACACTCATACATAGGCCCTCGATTCAATTGAACAAGTCCTTGACTACACTGAAAACCGTTTTCATGGAACTGCACAAGCTTAATTTCGAGCTCGATAATTGACAAAGTGTTAAGTATTTTTTGTAGACGACCTAGATCAAACATTAGCTCTGCTTTAAAACCTAATAGGATTATGACACTCCTACATAGGCCGTCGATTCAATTGAACAAGTCCTTGACTAGACTGAAAACCGTTTTCATGGAACTGCACAAGCCTAATTTCGAGCTCGATAATTGAAAAAGTGTTAAGTACTTTTTGTAGACGACCTAGATCAAACATTAGCTCTGCTTTAAAACCTAATAGGATTTTGACACTCCTACATAGGCCCTCGATTCAATTGAACAAGTCCTTGACTAGACTGAAAACCGTTTTTCATGAAACTGCACAAGCTTAATTTCGAGCTCGAAATATGACAAAGTGTTATGCACTTATTGTAGACGACCTAGATCAAAAATTAGCTCTGCCTCAGAACTTAATAGGGCTTTGACACTCATACATTGGCCCTCGATTCAATTGAACAAGTCCTTGACTAGACTGAAAACCGTTTTCATGGAACTGCACAAGCTTAATTTCGAGCTCGATAATTGACAAAGTGTTAAGTACTTTTTGTAGACGACCTAGATCAAACATTAGCTCTGCTTTAAAGCCTAATAGGAGTACGACACTCCTACATAGGCCGTCGATTCAATTGAACAAGTCCTTGACTAGACTGAAAACCGTTTTCATGGAACTGCACAAGCTTAATTTCGAGCTCGATAATTGACAAAGTGTTAAGTACTTTTTGTAGACGACCTAGATCAAACATTAGCTCTGCTTTAAAACCTAATAGGATTTTGACACTCCTACAAAGCCCTCGCTTCAATTGAAGAAGTCCTTGACTAGACTGAAAACCGCTTTTCATGAAACTGAACAAGCTTACTTTTCGAGCTCGAAATTTGACAACGTGGTAAGTTCGTTTTTTGTAGACAAGATAGATCAAAATTTAGCTCTGCTTCAGAACCTACTAGAATTATGAAACTCCTACATAGTCCCTCGACTCAATTGAACAAGTACTTGACTAGACTGAAAACCGCTTTTCATGAAACTGCACAAGCTCAATTTCGAGCTCGAAATCTGACAAAGTGTTAAGTACATTTTGTAGACGACCTAGATCAAAAGTTAGCTCTGCTTCGGAACCTACTAGAACTATGACACTCCTACAAAGGCCCTCAATCCAATTGAACAAGTCCTTGACTAGACTGAAAACCGCTTTTCATGAAATTGCACAAGCTTAATTTCGAGCTCGAAATTTGACAAAGTGTTCAGTACATTTTGTAGACGACCTAGATCAAAAGTTAGCTCTGCTTCGGAAACTACTAGAACTATGACACTCCCACAAAGGCCCTCAATCCAATTGAACACGTCCTTGACTAGACTGAAAACCGCTTTCCATGAAACTGCACAAGCTTATTTTTCGAGCTCAAAATTTAACAACGTGTTAAGTACTTTTTTGTAGTCAACCTAGATCAAAAATTAGCTCTGCTTCGAAACCTAATAGGACTATGAAACTCAAACATAGGCCCTCGATTCAATTGAACAAGTCCTTGACTAGACTGAAAACCGTTTTCATGGAACTGCACAAGCTTAATTTCGAGCTCGATAATTGACAAAGTGTTAAGTATTTTTTGTAGACGACCTGATCAAACATTAGCTCTGCTTTAAAACCTAATAGGATTATGACACTCCTACATAGGCCGTCGATTCAATTGAACAAGTCCTTGACTAGACTGAAAACCGCTTTTCATGAAACTGCACAAGCTAACTTTTCGAGCTCGTAATTTGACAACGTGTTAGGTACTTTTTTTAGACAACCTAGATCAACAATTAGCTCTGCTTCAGATCCTACTAGGATTATGACACTCCTACATAGGGCCTCGACTCAATTGAACAAGTCCTTGACTAGACTGAAAATCGCTTTTCATGAAACTGCACAAGCTCAATTTCGAGCTCGAAATCTGACAAAGTGTTAAGTACATTTTGTAGACGACCTAGATCAAACGTTAGCTCTGCTTCGGAACCTACTAGAACTATGACACTCCTACAAAGGCCCTCAATCCAATTGAACAAGTCCTTGACTAGACTGAAAACCGCTTTTCATGAAATTGCACAAGCTTAATTTCGAGCTCGAAATTTGACAAAGTGTTCAGTACATTTTGTAGACGACCTAGATCGAAAGTTAGCTCTGCTTCGGAAACTACTAGAACTATGACACTCCCACAAAGGCCCTCAATCCAATTGAACACGTCCTTGACTAGACTGAAAACCGCTTTCCATGAAACTGCACAAGCTTATTTTTCGAGCTCAAAATTTAACAACGTGTTAAGTACATTTTTGTAGTCAACCTAGATCAAAAATTAGCTCTGCTTCGAAACCTAATAGGACTATGAAACTCATACATAGGCCCTCGATTCAATTGAACAAGTCCTTGACTAGACTGAAAACCGTTTTCATGGAACTGCACAAGCTTAATTTCGAGCTCGATAATTGACAAAGTGTTAAGTATTTTTTGTAGACGACCTGATCAAACATTAGCTCTGCTTTAAAACCTAATAGGATTATGACACTCCTACATAGGCCGTCGATTCAATTGAACAAGTCCTTGACTAGACTGAAAACCGCTTTTCATGAAACTGCACAAGCTAACTTTTCGAGCTCGTAATTTGACAACGTGTTAAGTACTTTTTTTAGAAAACCTAGATCAACAATTACCTCTGCTCCAGAACCTACTAGGATTTTGACACTCCTACATAAGCCCTCGATTCAATTGAACAAGTCCTTGACTAGACTGAAAACCGCTTTTCATGAAACTGAACAAGCTTACTTTTCGAGCTCGAAATTTGACAACGTGTTAAGTTCGTTTTTTGTAGAAAAGATAGATAAAAATTAGCTCTGCTTCAGAACCTACTAGAATTATGACACTCCTACATAGTCCCTCGACTCAATTGAACAAGTCCTTGACTAGACTGAAAACCGCTTTTCATGAAACTGCACAAGCTCAATTTCGAGCTCGAAATCTGACAAAGTGTTAAGTACATTTTGTAGACGACCTAGATCAAACATTAGCTCTGCTTTAAAGCCTAATAGGATTACAACACTCCTACATAGGCCATCGATTCAATTGAACAAGTCCTTGACTAGACTGAAAACCGTTTTAATGGAACTGCACAAGCTTAATTTCGAGCTCGATAATTGACAAAGTGTTAAGTACTTTTTGTAGACGACCTAGATCAAACATTAGCTCTGCTTTAAAACCTAATAGGATTTTGACGCTCCTACAAAGCCCTCGCTTCAATTGAACAAGTCCTTGACTAGACTGAAAACCGCTTTTCATGAAACTGAACAAGCTTACTTTTCGAGCTCGAAATTTGACAACGTGGTAAGTTCGTTTTTTGTAGACAAGATAGATCAAAAATTAGCTCTGCTTCAGAACCTGCTAGAATTATGAAACTCCTACATAGTCCCTCGACTCAATTGAACAAGTACTTGACTAGACTGAAAACCGCTTTTCATGAAACTGCACAAGCTCAATTTCGAGCTCGAAATCTGACAAATTGTTAAGTACATTTTGTAGACGACCTAGATCAAAAGTTAGCTCTGCTTCGGAACCTACTAGAACTATGACACTCCTACAAAGGCCCTCGATCCAATTGAACAAGTCCTTGACTAGACTGAAAACCGCTTTTCATGAAATTGCACAAGCTTAATTTCGAGCTCGAAATTTGACAAAGTGTTCAGTACATTTTGTAGACGACCTAGATCAAAAGTTAGCTCTGCTTCGGAAACTACTAGAACTATGACACTCCCACAAAGGCCCTCAATCCAATTGAACACGTCCTTGACTAGACTGAAAAGCGCTTTCCATGAAACTGCACAAGCTAGTTTTCGAGCTCAAAATTTGACAACGTGTTAAGTACTTTTTTGTAGTCAACCTTGATCAAAAATTAGCTCTGCTTCGAAACCTAATAGGACTATGAAACTCATACATAGGCCCTCGATTCAATTGAACAAGTCCTTGACTAGACTGAAAACCGTTTTCATGGAACTGCACAAGCTTAATTTCGAGCTCGATAATTGACAAAGTGTTAAGTATTTTTTGTTGACGACCTGATCAAACATTAGCTCTGCTTTAAAACCTAATAGGATTATGACACTCCTACATAGGCCGTCGATTCAATTGAACAAGTCCTTGACTAGACTGAAAACCGCTTTTCATGAAACTGCACAAGCTAACTTTTCGAGCTCGTAATTTGACAACGTGTTAAGTACTTTTTTTTAGAAAACCTAGATCAACAATTACCTCTGCTCCAGAACCTACTAGGATTTTGACACTCCTACATAAGCCCTCGATTCAATTGAACAAGTCCTTGACTAGACTGAAAACCGCTTTTCATGAAACTGAACAAGCTTACTTTTCGAGCTCGAAATTTGACAACGTGTTAAGTTCGTTTTTTGTAGAAAAGATAGATAAAAAATTAGCTCTGCTTCAGAACCTACTAGAATTATGACACTCCTACATAGTCCCTCGACTCAATTGAACAAGTCCTTGACTAGACTGAAATTCGCATTTCATGAAACTGTACAAGCTTACTTATCGAGCCCGAAATTTGACAACATTTTAAGTACATTTTTTGTGGACAAGCAAGATCAAAAATTAGCTCTGCTTCAGACTTTTTTGTAGTCAACCTAGATGAAAAATTAGCTCTGCTTCAAAACCTAATAGGATTATGACACTCCTACATTGGCCCTCAATTCAATTGAACAAGTCCTTGACTAGACTGAAAAGCGTTTTTCATGAAACTGCACAAGCTTAATTTCGAGCTCGAAATTTGACAAAGTGTTATGTACTTTTTGTAGACGACCTGATCAAAAATTACTTCTACTGCAGAACCTTCTAGGATTATGACACTCCTACATAGGCCCTCGATTCAATTGAACAAGTTCTTGACTAGACTGAAAACCGCTTTTCATGAAACTGCACAAGCTAACTTTTCGAGCTTGTAGTTTGACAACGTGTTAAGTACTTTTTTTAGAAAACCTAGATCAACAATTACCTCTGCTCCAGAACCTACTAGGATTTTGACACTCCTACATAAGCCCTTGATTCAATTGAACAAGTCCTTGTCTAGACTGAAAACCGCTTTTCATGAAACTGAACAAGCTTACTTTTCGAGCTCGAAATTTGACAACGTGTTAAGTTCGTTTTTTATAGACAAGATAGATCAATAATTAGCTCTACTGCAGAACCTTCTAGGATTATGACACTCCTACATAGGCCCTCGATTCAATTGAAAAAGTTCTTGACTAGACTGAAAACCGCTTTTCATGAAACTGCACAAGCTAACTTTTCGAGCTTGTAGTTTGACAACGTGTTAAGTACTTTTTTTAGAAAACCTAGATCAACAATTACCTCTGCTCCAGAACCTACTAGGATTTTGACACTCCTACATAAGCCCTTAATTCAATTGAACAAGTCCTTGTCTAGACTGAAAACCGCTTTTCATGAAACTGAACAAGCTTACTTTTCGAGCTCGAAATTTGACAACGTGTTAAGTTCGTTTTTTGTAGACAAGATAGATCAAAAATTAGCTCTACTGCAGAACCTTCTAGGATTATGACACTCCTACATAGTCCCTCGACTCAATTGAACAAGTACTTGACTAGACTGAAAACCGCTTTTCATGAAACTGCACAAGCTCAATTTCGAGCTCGAAATCTGACAAAGTGATAAGTACATTTTGTAGACGACCTAGATCAAAAGTTAGCTCTGCTTCGGAACCTACTAGAACTATGACACTCCTACAAAGGCCCTCAATCCAATTGAACAAGTCCTTGACTAGACTGAAAACCGCTTTTCATGAAATTGCACAAGCTTAATTTCGAGCTCGAAATTTGACAAAGTGTTCAGTACATTTTGTAGACGACCTAGATCAAAAGTTAGCTCTGCTTCGGAAACTACTAGAACTATGACACTCCCACAAAGGCCCTCAATCCAATTGAACACGTCCTTGACTAGACTGAAAACCGCTTTCCATGAAACTGCACAAGCTTATTTTTCGAGCTCAAAATTTAACAACGTGTTAAGTACTTTTTTGTAGTCAACCTAGATCAAAAATTAGCTCTGCTTCGAAACCTAATAGGACTATGAAACTCATACATAGGCCCTCGATTCAATTGAACAAGTCCTTGACTAGACTGAAAACCGTTTTCATGGAACTGCACAAGCTTAATTTCGAGCTCGATAATTGACAAAGTGTTAAGTATTTTTTGTAGACGACCTGATCAAACATTAGCTCTGCTTTAAAACCTAATAGGATTATGACACTCCTACATAGGCCGTCGATTCAATTGAACAAGTCCTTGACTAGACTGAAAACCGCTTTTCATGAAACTGCACAAGCTAACTTTTCGAGCTCGTAATTTGACAACGTGTTAAGTACTTTTTTTAGAAAACCTAGATCAACAATTACCTCTGCTCCAGAACCTACTAGGATTTTGACACTCCTACATAAGCCCTCGATTCAATTGAACAAGTCCTTGACTAGACTGAAAACCGCTTTTCATGAAACTGAACAAGCTTACTTTTCGAGCTCGAAATTTGACAACGTGTTAAGTTCGTTTTTTGTAGAAAAGATAGATAAAAAATTAGCTCTGCTTCAGAACCTACTAGAATTATGACACTCCTACATAGTCCCTCGACTCAATTGAACAAGTCCTTGACTAGACTGAAAACCGCTTTTCATGAAACTGCACAAGCTCAATTTCGAGCTCGAAATCTGACAAAGTGTTAAGTACATTTTGTAGACGACCTAGATCAAACATTAGCTCTGCTTTAAAGCCTAATAGGATTACAACACTCCTACATAGGCCATCGATTCAATTGAACAAGTCCTTGACTAGACTGAAAACCGTTTTAATGGAACTGCACAAGCTTAATTTCGAGCTCGATAATTGACAAAGTGTTAAGTACTTTTTGTAGACGACCTAGATCAAACATTAGCTCTGCTTTAAAACCTAATAGGATTTTGACACTCCTACAAAGCCCTCGCTTCAATTGAACAAGTCCTTGACTAGACTGAAAACCGCTTTTCATGAAACTGAACAAGCTTACTTTTCGAGCTCGAAATTTGACAACGTGGTAAGTTCGTTTTTTGTAGAAAAGATAGATCAAAAATTAGCTCTGCTTCAGAACCTGCTAGAATTATGAAACTCCTACATAGTCCCTCGACTCCATTGAACAAGTACTTGACTAGACTGAAAACCGCTTTTCATGAAATTGCACAAGCTTAATTTCGAGCTCGAAATTTGACAAATTGTTAAGTACATTTTGTAGACGACCTAGATCAAAAGTTAGCTCTGCTTCGGAACCTACTAGAACTATGACACTCCTACAAAGGCCCTCGATCCAATTGAACAAGTCCTTGACTAGACTGAAAACCGCTTTTCATGAAATTGCACAAGCTTAATTTCGAGCTCGAAATTTGACAAAGTGTTCAGTACATTTTGTAGACGACCTAGATCAAAAGTTAGCTCTGCTTCGGAAACTACTAGAACTATGACACTCCCACAAAGGCCCTCAATCCAATTGAACACGTCCTTGACTAGACTGAAAAGCGCTTTCCATGAAACTGCACAAGCTAGTTTTCGAGCTCAAAATTTGACAACGTGTTAAGTACTTTTTTGTAGTCAACCTTGATCAAAAATTAGCTCTGCTTCGAAACCTAATAGGACTATGAAACTCATACATAGGCCCTCGATTCAATTGAACAAGTCCTTGACTAGACTGAAAACCGTTTTCATGGAACTGCACAAGCTTAATTTCGAGCTCGATAATTGACAAAGTGTTAAGTATTTTTTGTTGACGACCTGATCAAACATTAGCTCTGCTTTAAAACCTAATAGGATTATGACACTCCTACATAGGCCGTCGATTCAATTGAACAAGTCCTTGACTAGACTGAAAACCGCTTTTCATGAAACTGCACAAGCTAACTTTTCGAGCTCGTAATTTGACAACGTGTTAAGTACTTTTTTTTAGAAAACCTAGATCAACAATTACCTCTGCTCCAGAACCTACTAGGATTTTGACACTCCTACATAAGCCCTCGATTCAATTGAACAAGTCCTTGACTAGACTGAAATTCGCATTTCATGAAACTGTACAAGCTTACTTATCGAGCCCGTAATTTGACAACGTGTTAAGTACTTTTTTTTAGAAAACCTAGATCAACAATTACCTCTGCTCCAGAACCTACTAGGATTTTGACACTCCTACATAAGCCCTCGATTCAATTGAACAAGTCCTTGACTAGACTGAAATTCGCATTTCATGAAACTGAACAAGCTTACTTTTCGAGCTCGAAATTTGACAACGTGTTAAGTTCGTTTTTTGTAGAAAAGATAGATAAAAAATTAGCTCTGCTTCAGAACCTACTAGAATTATGACACTCCTACATAGTCCCTCGACTCAATTGAACAAGTCCTTGACTAGACTGAAATTCGCATTTCATGAAACTGTACAAGCTTACTTATCGAGCCCGAAATTTGACAACATTTTAAGTACATTTTTTGTGGACAAGCAAGATCAAAAATTAGCTCTGCTTCAGACTTTTTTGTAGTCAACCTAGATGAAAAATTAGCTCTGCTTCAAAACCTAATAGGATTCTGACACTCCTACATTGGCCCTCAATTCAATTGAACAAGTCCTTGACTAGACTGAAAAGCGTTTTTCATGAAACTGCACAAGCTTAATTTCGAGCTCGAAATTTGACAAAGTGTTATGTACTTTTTGTAGACGACCTGATCAAAAATTACCTCTACTGCAGAACCTTCTAGGATTATGACACTCCTACATAGGCCCTCGATTCAATTGAACAAGTTCTTGACTAGACTGAAAACCGCTTTTCATGAAACTGCACAAGCTAACTTTTCGAGCTTGTAGTTTGACAACGTGTTAAGTACTTTTTTTAGAAAACCTAGATCAACAATTACCTCTGCTCCAGAACCTACTAGGATTTTGACACTCCTACATAAGCCCTTGATTCAATTGAACAAGTCCTTGTCTAGACTGAAAACCGCTTTTCATGAAACTGAACAAGCTTACTTTTCGAGCTCGAAATTTGACAACGTGTTAAGTTCGTTTTTTGTAGACAAGATAGATCAAAAATTAGCTCTACTGCAGAACCTTCTAGGATTATGACACTCCTACATAGGCCCTCGATTCAATTGAACAAGTTCTTGACTAGACTGAAAACCGCTTTTCATGAAACTGCACAAGCTAACTTTTCGAGCTTGTAGTTTGACAACGTGTTAAGTACTTTTTTTAGAAAACCTAGATCGACAATTACCTCTGCTCCAGAACCTACTAGGATTTTGACACTCCTACATAAGCCCTTGATTCAATTGAACAAGTCCTTGTCTAGACTGAAAACCGCTTTTCATGAAATTGAACAAGCTTACTTTTCGAGCTCGAAATTTGACAACGTGTTAAGTTCGTTTTTTGTAGACAAGATAGATCAAAAATTAGCTCTGCTTCAGAACCTACTAGAATTATGACAATCCTACATAGGCCCTCGATTCAATTGAACAAGTGCTTGACTAGACTGAAAATCGCATTTCATGAAACTGTACAAGCTTACTTATCGAGCCCGAAATTTGACAACGTGTTAAGTACATTCTTTGTGGACAAGCTAGATCAAAAATTAGCTTTGCTTCAGAACCTTCTAGGATTATGACACTCCTACATAGGCCCTCGTTTCAATTGAACAAGTCCTTGACTAGACTGAAAACCGCTTTTCATGAACTGCACAAGCTAATTTTCGAGCTCGATATTTGACAACGTGTTAAGTACTTTTTTTTTACAAACCTAGATCAGCAATTAGTTCTGCTTCAGAACCTACTAGGATTATGACACTCCTACATAGGTTCACGACTCAATTGAACAAGTCCTTGACTAGACTGAAAACCGCTTTTCATGAAACTGCACAAGCTAACTTTTCGAGCTCGAAATTTGACAACGCGTTAAGTACTTTTTTGTGGACAACCTAGATCAAAAATTAGCTCTGCTTCAGAACCTTCCAGGATTATGACAATCCTACATAGGCCCTCGATTCAATTGAACAAGTGCTTGACTAGACTGAAAACCGCTTTTCATGAAACTGCACAAGCTAAATTTTCGAGCTCGAAATTTGACAACGCGTTAAGTACTTTTTTGTGGACAACCTAGATCAAAAACTAGCTCTGCTTCAGAACCTTCTAGGATTATTCACTAATTTTCACTAATTTGCGAGCTCGAAATTTGACAACGTGTTAAGTACTTTTTTTACAAACCTAGATCAGCAATTAGTTCTGCTTCAGAACCTACTAGGATTATGACACTCCCACATAGGCTCTCGACTCAATTGAACAAGTCCTTGACTAGACTGAAAGCCACTTTTCATGAAACTGCACAAGCTAACTTTTCGAGCCCGAAATTTGACAACGCGTTAAGTATTTTTTGTGGACAACCTAGATCAAAAATTAGCTGTGCTTCAGAACCTTCTAGGATTATGACACTCCTACATAGGCCTTCGTTTCAATTGATCAAGTCCTTGAGTGGACTGAAAACCGCTTTTCATGAACTGCACAACCTAATTTTCGAGCTCGAAATTTGACAACGTGTTAAGTACTTTTTTTTACAAACCTAGATCAGCAATTAGTTCTGTTTCAGAACCTACTAGGATTATGACACTCCTACATAGGCCCTCGACTCAATTGAACAAGTCCTTGACTAGACTAAAAATCGCTTTTTGAAAGTGCATAAGCTTAAGTTCGAGCTCGAAATTTGACAAAGTGTTAAGTACTTTATTTGTAGACGACCTAGATCAAAAATTGGCTCTGCATCAGAACCTGGTAGGATTATGACACTCGTACATAGGCCCTCGACTCAATTGAACAAGTCCTTGACTAGACTGAAAACCGCTTTTCATGAAACTGCACAAGCTAACTTTTCGAGCTCGAAATTTGACAACGCGTTAAGTAATTTTTCGTGGACAACCTAAATCAAAAATTAGCTCTGCTTCAGAACCTTCCAGGTTTATGACAATCCTACATAGGCCCTCGATTCAGTTGAACAAGTGCTTGACTAGACTGAAAACCGCTTTTCATGAAACTGCACGAGCTAATTTTCGAGCTCGAAATTTGACAACGCGTTAAGTACTTTTTTGTGGACAACCTAGATCAAAAATTAGCTCTGCCTCAGAACCTTCTAGGATTATGACACTCCTACATAGACCCTCGTTTCAATTGAACAAGTCCTTGACAAGACTGAAAACCGCTTTTCATGAACTGCACAAGCTATTTTTCGAGCTCGAAATTTGACAAAGTGTTAAGTACTTTATTTGTAGAAGACCTAGATTAAAAATTAGCTCTGCATCAGAACCTACTAGGATTATATGACACTCGTACATAGACCCTGGACTCAATTGAACAAATCCTTGACTAGACTGAAAACCGATTTTCATGAAACTGCACAAGCTAACTTTCGAGCTCGAAATTTGACAACGTGTTATGTACTTTTGTGTGGACAACCTAAATCAAAAATTAGCTCTGCTTCAGAACCTTCCAGAATTATGACAATCCTACATAGGCCCTCGATTCAGTTGAACAAGTGCTTGACTAGGCTGAAAACCGCTTTTCATGAAACTGCACAAGCTAAATTTTCGGGCTCGAAATTTGACGACGCGTTTAGTACTTTTTTTAGACAACCTAGATCAACAATTAGCTCTCCTTCAGAGCCTACTAGGATTATTACACTCCTACATAGGCCCTCGACTCAATTGAAAAAGTCCTTGACTAGACTGAAAATCGTTTTTCATGAAACTGCACAAGCTTACTTATTGAGCCCGAAATTTGACAACGCGTTAAGTACTTTTTTGTGGACAACCTAGATTAAAAATGAGCTCTGCTTCAAAACCTTTTAGGGTTATGACACTCCTACATAGGCCCTCGATTCAATTGAACAAGTCCTTGACTAGACTGAAAACCGCTTTTCATGAACTGCACAAACTAAGTTTTTGAGCTCGAAAGTTGACAACGCGTTAAGTAGTTTTTTGTGGACAACATAGATCAAAAATTAGCTCTGCTTCAGAACCTACTAGGATTATGTTACTCCTACATCGGCCCTCGACTCAATTGAATAAGTCCTTGACACGAATGAAAACCGCTTTTCATGAAACTGCACAAGCTAAATTTTCGAGGTCGAAATTTGACAACGCGTTAAAAACTTTTTTGTGGACAACCTAGATCAAAAATTAGCTCTGCTTCAGAACCTTCTAGGATTATGACACTCCTACAGAGGCCCTCGATTCAATTGAACAAGTCCTTGACTAGACTGAAAACCGCTTTTCATGAAACTACACAAGCTAACTTTTCGAGCTCGAAACTTGACAAAGTGTTAAGTATTTTTTTAGACAACCAAGATCAACAACTAGCTCTGCTCCAGAACCTACTAGGATTATGACACTCCAACATAGGCCCTCAACTCAATTGAACAAGTCCTTGACTAGACTGAAAATCGCTTTTCATGAAACTGCACAAGCTTAATTTTGAGCTCGAAATTTGACAAAGTGCTAAGTACTTTATTTGTAGACGACCTAGATCAACAATAAGCTCTGCATCAGAACCTACTAGGATTATGACACTCCTACATAGGCCCTCGACTCAATTGAACAAGTCCTTGACTAGACTGAAAACCGCTTTTCATGAAACTACACAAGCTAATTTTTCGAGCTCAAAATTTGACAATGCGTTCAGTACTTTTTTGTGGACTACCTAGATCAAAAATTAGCTCTGCTTCAGAACCTTCTCGGATTATTAAACTCCTACATAGGTCCTCGATTCAATTGAACAAGTCCTTGACTAGACTGAAAACCGCTTTTCATGAAACTGCACTAGCTGACTTTTCGAGCTCCAAATTTGACAACGTGTTAAGTACTTTTTTGTGGACAACCTAGATCAAAAATTAGCTCTGCTTCAGAACCTTCTAGGACTATGACACTCCTATATAGGCCCTCGATTCAATTGAACAAGTTCTTGACTAGACTGAAAACCGCTTTTCATGAAACTGCACAAGCTAAATTTTCGAGCTCTAAATTTGACAACGTGTTAAGTACTTTTTTGTGGACAACCTAGATCAACAATAAGCTCCGCTTCAGATCCTACCAGGATTATGACACTCCTACATAGGCCCTCGACTGAATTGAACAAGTCCTTGACTAGACTGAAAACCGCTTTTCATGAATCTGCTCAAGCTAACTTTTCGAGCTCAAAATATGCCAACGCGTTAAGTACTTTTTTGTGGACAACCAAGATCACAAATTAGCTCTGCTTCAGAACCTTCTAGGATTATGACCCTCCTACATAGGCCCTCGATTCAATTGAACAAGTTCTTGACTAGACTGAAAAGCGCTTTTCATGAAACTGCACAAGCTAATTTTTCGAGCTCGAAATTTGACAACGTGTTAGGTACTTTTTTAGACAACCTAGATCAACAATTAGCTCTGCTTCAGATCCTACTAGGATTATGACACTCCTACATAGGGCCTCGACTCAATTGAACAAGTCTTTGACTAGACTGAAAATCGCTTTTCATGAAACTGCACAAGCTTAATTTCGAGCTCGAAATTTGACAAAGTGTTAGGTACATTTTGTAGACGACCTAGATCAAAAGTTAGCTCTGCTTCCGAACCTACTAGAACTATGACACTCCCACAAAGGCCATCGATCCAATTGCACAAGTCCTTGACTAGACTGATAACCGCTTTTCAAGAAACTGCACAAACTAAATTTTCGAGCTCAAAATTTGCCAACGCGTTAAGTACTTTTTTGTGGACAACCTATATCACAAATTAGCTCTGCTTCAGAACCTTCTAGGATTGTGACACTCCTACATAGGCCCTCGATTCAATTGGACAAGTTCTTGACTAGACTGAAAACTGCATTTCATGAAACTGCGCAAGCTATATTTTCGAGCTCCAAATTTGACAACGTGTTAAGTACTTTTTTGTGGACAACCTAGATCAACAATAAGCTCCGCTTCAGATCCTACCAGGATTATGAAACTCCTACATAGGCCCTCGACTGAATTGAACAAGTCCTTGACTAGACTGAAAACCGCTTTTCATGAAACTGCTCAAGCTAACTTTTCGAGCTCAAAATATGCCAACGCGTTAAGTACTTTTTTGTGGACAACCAAGATCACAAATTAGCTCTGCTTCAGAACCTTCTAGGATTATGACCCTAATACATAGGCCCTCGATTCAATTGAACAAGTTCTTGACTAGACTGAAAAGCGCTTTTCATGAAACTGCACAAGCTAATTTTTCGAGCTCGAAATTTGACAACGTGTTAGGTACTTTTTTTAGACAACCTAGATCAACAATTAGCTCTGCTTCAGATCCTACTAGGATTATGACACTCCTACATAGGGCCTCGACTCAATTGAACAAGTCTTTGACTAGACTGAAAATCGCTTTTCATGAAACTGCACAAGCTTAATTTCGAGCTCGAAATTTGACAAAGTGTTAGGTACATTTTGTAGACGACCTAGATCAAAAGTTAGCTCTGCTTCCGAACCTACTAGAACTATGACACTCCCACAAAGGCCATCGATCCAATTGCACAAGTCCTTGACTAGACTGATAACCGCTTTTCAAGAAACTGCACAAACTAAATTTTCGAGCTCAAAATTTGCCAAAGCGTTAAGTACTTTTTTGTGGACAACCTAGATCACAAATTAGCTCTGCTTCAGAACCTTCTAGGATTGTGACACTCCTACATAGGCCCTCGATTCAATTGGACAAGTTCTTGACTAGACTGAAAACTGCATTTCATGAAACTGCGCAAGCTATATTTTCGAGCTCCAAATTTGACAACGTGTTAAGTACTTTTTTGTGGACAACCTAGATCAACAATAAGCTCCGCTTCAGATCCTACCAGGATTATGAAACTCCTACATAGGCCCTCGACTGAATTGAACAAGTCCTTGACTAGACTGAAAACCGCTTTTCATGAAACTGCTCAAGCTAACTTTTCGAGCTCAAAATTTGCCAACGCATTAAGTACTTTTTTGTGGACAACCTAGATCACAAATTAGCTCTGCTTCAGAACCTTCTAGGATTGTGACACTCCTACATAGGCCCTCGATTCAATTGGACAAGTTCTTGACTAGACTGAAAACTGCATTTCATGAAACTGCGCAAGCTATATTTTCCAGCTCCAAATTTGACAACGTGTTAAGTACTTTTTTGTGGACAACCTAGATCAACAATAAGCTCCGCTTCAGATCCTACCAGGATTATGAAACTCCTACATAGGCCCTCGACTGAATTGAACAAGTCCTTGACTAGACTGAAAACCGCTTTTCATGAAACTGCTCAAGCTAACTTTTCGAGCTCAAAATTTGCCAACGCATTAAGTACTTTTTTGTGGACAACCTAGATCACAAATTAGCTCTGCTTCAGAACCTTCTAGAATTATGACCCTCCTATATAGGCCCTCGATTCAATTGAACAAGTTCTTGACTAGACTGAAAAGCGCTTTTCATGAAACTGCACAAGCTAATTTTTCGAGCTCGAAATTTGACAACGTGTTAGGTACTTTTTTTAGACAACCTAGATCAACAATTAGCTCTGCTTCAGATCCTACTAGGATTATGACACTCCTACATAGGGCCTCGACTCAATTGAACAAGTCTTTGACTAGACTGAAAATCGCTTTTCATGAAACTGCACAAGCTTAATTTCGAGCTCGAAATTTGACAAAGTGTTAGGTACATTTTGTAGACGACCTAGATCAAAAGTTAGCTCTGCTTCGGAACCTACTAGAACTATGACACTCGCACAAAGCAAAGGCCGTCGATCCAATTATACAAGTCCTTGACTAGACTGATAACCGCTTTTCAAGAAACTGCACAAACTAACTTTTCGAGCTCAAAATTTGCCAACGCGTTAAGTACTTTTTTGTGGACAACTCAGATCAAAAATTAGCTCCGCTTCAGAACCTACCAGGATTATGACACTCCTACATAGGCCCTCGACTCAATTGAACAAGTCCTTGACTAGACTGAAAACCGCTTTTCATGAAACTACACAGGCTAACTTTTCGAGCTCAAAATTTGCCAACGCGTTAAGTACTTTTTTGTGGACAACCTAGATAACAAATTAGCTCTGCTTTAGAACCTTCTAGGATTATGACACTCCTACATAGGCCCTCGATTCAATTGAACAAGTTCTTGACTAGACTGAAAAGCGCTTTTCATAAAACTGCGCAAGCTAACTTTTCGAGCTCGAAATTTGACAACGTGTTAGGTACTTTTTTAGACAACCTAGATCAACAATTAGCTCTGCTTCAGATCCTACTAGGATTATGACACTCCTACATAGGCCCTCGACTCAATTGAACAAGTCCTTGACTAGACTGAAAATCGCTTTTCATGAAACTGCACAAGCTTAATTTCGAGCTCGAAATTTGACAAAGTGTTAAGTACATTTTGTAGACGACCTAGATCAAAAGTTAGCTCTGCTTCGGAACCTACTAGAACTATGACACTCCTACATAGGCCCTCGATTCAATTGAACAAGTTCCTGACTAGACTGAAAAGCGCTTTTCATGAAACTGCACAAGCTAACTTTTCGAGCTCAAAATTTGCCAACGCGTTAAGTACTTTTTTGTGGACAACCTAGATCACAAATTAGCTCTGCTTCAGAACCTTCTAGGATTATGACACTCCTACATAGGCCCTCGATTCAATTGAACAAGTTCCTGACTAGACTGGAAACCGCTTTTCATGAAACTGCACAAGCTAACTTTTCGAGCTCAAAATTTGCCTACGCATTAAGTACTTTTTTGTGGACAACCTAGATCACAAATTAGCTCTGCTTCAGAACCTTCTAGAATTATGACCCTCCTACATAGGCCCTCGATTCAATTGAACAAGTTCTTGACTAGACTGAAAAGCGCTTTTCAAGAAACTGCACAAACTAATTTTTCGAGCTCGAAATTTGACAACGTGTTAGGTACTTTTTTTAGACAACCTAGATCAACAATTAGCTCTGCTTCAGATCCTACTAGGATTATGACACTCCTACATAGGGCCTCGACTCAATTGAACAAGTCCTTGACTAGACTGAAAATCGCTTTTCATGAAACTGCACAAGCTTAATTTCGAGCTCGAAATTTGACAAAGTGTTAGGTACATTTTGTAGACAACCTAGATCAAAAGTTAGCTCTGGTTCGGAACCTACTAGAACTATGACACTCCCACAAAGGCCGTCGATCCAATTATACAAGTCCTTGACTAGACTGATAACCGCTTTTCAAGAAACTGCACAAACCAACTTTTCGAGCTCAAAATTTGCCAACGCGTTAAGTACTTTTTTGTGGACAACTCAGATCAAAAATTAGCTCCTCTTCAGATCCTACCAGGATTATGACACTCCTACATAGGCCCTCGACTCAATTGAACAAGTCCTTGACTAGACTGAAAACCGCTTTTCATGAAACTACACAGGCTAACTTTTCGAGCTCAAAATTTGCCAACGCGTTAAGTACTTTTTTGTGGACAACCTAGATAACAAATTAGCTCTGCTTTAGAACCTTCTAGGATTATGACACTCCTACATAGGCCCTCGATTCAATTGAACAAGTTCTTGACTAGACTGAAAAGCGCTTTTCATAAAACTGCGCAAGCTAACTTTTCGGGCTCGAAATTTGACAACGTGTTAGGTACTTTTTTAGACAACCTAGATCAACAATTAGCTCTGCTTCAGATCCTACTAGGATTATGACACTCCTACAAAGGCCCTCGACTCAATTGAACAAGTCCTTGACTAGACTGAAAATCGCTTTTCATGAAACTGCACAAGCTTAATTTCGAGCTCGAAATTTGACAAAGTGTTAAGTACATTTTGTAGACGACCTAGATCAAAAGTTAGCTATGCTTCGGAACCTACTAGAACTATGACACTCCTACATAGGCCCTCGATTCAATTGAACAAGTTCCTGACTAGACTGAAAAGCGCTTTTCATGAAACTGCACAAGCTAACTTTTCGAGCTCAAAATTTGCCAACGCGTTAAGTACTTTTTTGTGGACAACCTAGATCACAAATTAGCTCTGCTTCAGAACCTTCTAGGATTATGACACTCCTACATAGGCCCTCGATTCAATTGAACAAGTTGTTGACTAGACTGGAAACCGCTTTTCATGAAACTGCACAAGCTAACTTTTCGAGCTCAAATATTGCCAACGCGTTAAGTACTTTTTTGTGGACAACCTAGATCACAAATTAGCTCTGCTTCAGAACCTTCTAGGATTATGACACTCCTACATAGGCCCTCGATTCAATTGAACAAGTTCTTGACTAGACTGAAAAGCGCTTTTCATAAAACTGCGCAAGCTAACTTTTCGAGCTCGAAATTTGACAACGTGTTAGGTACTTTTTTAGACAACCTAGATCAACAATTAGCTCTGCTTCAGATCCTACTAGGATTATGACACTCCTACATAGGCCCTCGACTCAATTGAACAAGTCCTTGACTAGACTGAAAATCGCTTTTCATGAAACTGCACAAGCTTAATTTCGAGCTCGAAATTTGACAAAGTGTTAAGTACATTTTGTAGACGACCTAGATCAAAAGTTAGCTCTGCTTCGGAACCTACTAGAACTATGACACTCCTACATAGGCCCTCGATTCAATTGAACAAGTTGTTGACTATACTGGAAACCGCTTTTCATGAAACTGCACAAGCTAACTTTTCGAGCTCCAAATTTGACAACGTGTTAAGTACTTTTTTGTGGACAACCCAGATCAACAATTAGCTCCGCTTCAGATCCTACCAGGATTATGACACTCCTACATAGGCCCTCGACTCAATTGAACAAGTCCTTGACTAGACTGAAAACCGCTTTTCATGAAACTGCACAAGCTAACTTTTCGAGCTCAAAATTTGCCAACGCGTTAAGTACTTTTTTGTGGACAACCTAGATCACAAATTAGCTCTGCTTCAGAACCTTCTAGGATTATGACACTCCTACATAGGCCCTCGATTCAATTGAACAAGTTGTTGACTATACTGGAAACCGCTTTTCATGAAACTGCACAAGCTAACTTTTCGAGCTCCAAATTTGACAACGTGTTAAGTACTTTTTTGTGGACAACCCAGATCAACAATTAGCTCCGCTTCAGATCCTACCAGGATTATGACACTCCTACATAGGCCCTCGACTCAATTGAACAAGTCCTTGACTAGACTGAAAACCGCTTTTCATGAAACTGCACAAGCTAACTTTTCGAGCTCAAATATTGCCAACGCGTTAAGTACTTTTTTGTGGACAACCTAGATCACAAATTA
Source organism: Convolutriloba macropyga (assembly GCF_964194025.1). Taxonomy (NCBI): domain Eukaryota; kingdom Metazoa; phylum Xenacoelomorpha; order Acoela; family Convolutidae; genus Convolutriloba; species Convolutriloba macropyga. The sequence continues at coordinate 46,155 of NW_027450565.1, read as the reverse complement.
GCTCTGCTTCAGAACCTTCTAGGATTATGACACGCCTGCATAGGCCCTTGATTCAATTGAACAAGTTCTTGACAAGACTGAAAAGCGCTTTTCATGAAACTGCACAAGCTAACTTTTCGAGCGCAAAATTTGACAACGTGTTAGGTACTTTTTTTAGACAACCTAGATCAACAATTAGCTCTGCTTCAGATCCTACTAGGATTAAAACACTCCTACATAGGCCCTCGACTCAATTGAACAAGTCCTTGACTAGACTGAAAATCGCTTTTCATGAAACTGCACAAGCTTAATTTCGAGCTCGAAATTTGACAAAGTGTTAAGTACATTTGTAGACGACATAGATCAAAAGTTAGCTCTGCTTCGGAACCTCCTAGAACTATGACACTCCCACAAATGCCCTCGATCCAATTGCTCAAGTCCTTGACTAGACTGAAAACAGCTTTTCAAGAAACTGCACAAACTAACTTTTCGAGCTCGAAATTTGATAACGTTTTAAGTACTTTTTTTAAACAACCTAGATCAACAATTAGCTCTGCTTCAGATCCTACTAGGATTATGACACTCCTACATAGGCCCTCGACTCAATTGAACAAGTCCTTGACTAGACTGAAAATCGCTTTTTATGAAACTGCACAAGCTTAATTTCAAGCTCGAAATTGACAAAGTGTTAAGTACATTTTGTAGACGACCTAGATCAAAAATAAGCTCTGCTTCAGAACCTACCAGGACTATGACACTCCTAAATAGGCCCTCGACTCACTTGAACAAGTCCTTGACTAGACTGAAAACCGCTTTTCATGAAACTGCACAAGCTAACTTTTCGAGCTCGAAATTTGCCAACGCGTTAAGCACTATTTGTGGGCAACCTAGATCGAAAATTAGCTCTGCTTCAGAACCTTCTAGGATTATGACACTCCTACATAGGCCCTCGATTCAATTGAACAAGTTCTTGACTAGACTGAAAAGCGCTTTTCATGAAACTGCACAAGCTAAATTTTCGAGCTCAAAATTTGCCAACGCGTTAAGTACTTTTTTGTGGACAACCTAGATCACAAATTAGCTCTGCCTCAGAACCTTCTAGGATTATGACACTCCTACATAGGCCCTCGATTCAATTGAACAAGTTGTTGACTAGACTGGAAACCGCTTTTCATGAAACTGCACAAGCTAACTTTTCGAGCTCCAAATTTGACAACGTGTTAAGTACTTTTTTGTGGACAACCCAGATCAGCAATTAGCTCCGCTTCAGATCCTACCAGGATTATGACACTCCTACATAGGCCCTCGACTCAATTGAACAAGTCCTTGACTAGACTGAAAACCGCTTTTCATGAAACTGCACAAGCTAACTTTTCGGGCTCAAAATTTGCCAACGCGTTAAGTACTTTTTTGTGGACAACCTAGATCACAAATTAGCTCTGCTTCAGAACCTTCTAGGATTATGACACTCCTGCATAGGCCCTTGATTCAATTGAACAAGTTCTTGACAAGACTGAAAAGCGCTTTTCATGAAACTGCACAAGCTAACTTTTTGAGCTCAAAATTTGACAACGTGTTAGGTACTTTTATTGTAGACGACCTAGATCAAAAATTGGCTCTGCTGCAGAACCTACCAGGACTATGACACTCCTAAATAGGCCCTCGACTCAATTGAACAAGTCCTTGACTAGACTGAAAACCGCTTTTCATGAAACTGCACAAGCTATTTTTTCGAGCTCGAAATTTGCCAACGCGTTAAGCACTATTTGTGGGCCACCTATATCAAAAATTAGCTCTGCTTCTGAACCTTCTAGGATTATGACACTCCTACATAGGCCCTCGATTCAATTGAACAAGTTCTTGACTAGACTGAAAAGCGCTTTTCATGAAACTGCACAAGCTAACTTTTCGAGCTCAAAATTTGCCAACGCGTTAAGTACTTTTTTGTGGACAACCTAGATCACAAATTAGCTCTGCTTCAGAACCTTCTAGGATTATGACACTCCTACATAGGCCCTCGATTCAATTGAACAAGTTGTTGACTAGACTGGAAACCGCTTTTCATGAAACTGCACAAGCTAACTTTTCGAGCTCCAAATTTGACAACGTGTTAAGTACTTTTTTGTGGACAACCCAGATCAGCAATTAGCTCCGCTTCAGATCCTATCATGATTATGACACTCTTACATAGGCCCTCGACTCAATTGAACAAGTCCTTGACTAGACTGAAAACCGCTTTTCATGAAACTGCACAAGCTAACTTTTCGAGCTCAAAATTTGCCAACGCGTTAAGTACTTTTTTGTGGACAACCTAGATCACAAATTAGCTCTGCTTCAGAACCTTCTAGGATTATGACACTCCTTCATAGGCCCTTGATTCAATTGAACAAGTTCTTGACAAGACTGAAAAGCGCTTTTCATGAAACTGCACAAGCTAACTTTTCGAGCTCGAAATTTGACAACGTGTTAGGTACTTTTTTTAGACAACCTAGATCAACAATTAGCTCTGCTTCAGATCTTACTAGGATTATAACACTCCTACATAGGCCCTCGACTCAATTGAACAAGTCCTTGACTAGACTGAAAATCGCTTTTCATGAAACTGCACAAGCTTAATTTCGAGCTCGAAATTTGACAAAGTGTTAAGTACATTTGTAGACGACATAGATCAAAAATTAGCTCTGCTTCGGAACGTCCTAGAACTATGACACTCCCACAAGGGCCCTCGATCCAATTGCTCAAGTCCTTGACTAGACTGAAAACAGCTTTTCAAGAAACTGCACAAACTATGTTTTTCGAGCTCGAAATTTGATAACGTTTTAAGTACTTTTTTTAAATAACCTAGATCAACAATTAGCTCTGCTTCAGATCCTACTAGGATTATGACACTCCTACATAGGCCCTCGACTCAATTGAACAAGTCCTTGACTAGACTGAAAATCGCTTTTTATGAAACTGCACAAGCTTAATTTCAAGCTCGAAATTGACAAAATGTTAAGTACATTTTGTAGACGACCTAGATCAAAAATTAGCTCTGCTTCAGAACCTACCAGGACTATGACACTCCTAAATAGGCCCTCGACTCAATTGAACAAGTCCTTGACTAGACTGAAAACCGCTTTTCATGAAACTGCACAAGCTAACTTTTCGAGCTCGAAATTTGCCAACGCGTTAAGCACTATTTGTGGGCAACCTAGATCAAAAATTAGCTCTGCTTCAGAACCTTCTAGGATTATGACACTCCTACATAGGCCCTCGATTCAATTGAACAAGTTCTTGACTAGACTGAAAAGCGCTTTTCATGAAACTGCACAAGCTAACTTTTAGCTCGAAATTTGATAACGTCTTAAGTACTTTTTTTAGACAACCTAGATCAACAATTAGCTCTGTTTCAGATCCTACTACGACTATGACACTCCTACATAGGCCCTGGACTCAATTGAACAAGACATTGATTAGACTGAAAACCGCTTTTCAAGAAACTGCACAAACTAACTTTTCGAGCTCAAAATTTGACATGTAGAGTTCTTTTTTTGAAGACAACCTAGATCAAAAATTAGCTCTGCTTCAGAACCTACTAGGACTATGACACTACTAAATAGGCCCTCGACTCAATTGAACAAGTCCTTGACTAGACTGAAAACCGCTTTTCAAGAAACTGCACAAACTAACTTTTCGAGCTCAAAATTTGACATGTAGAGTTCTTTTTTTGAAGACAACCTAGATGAAAAATTAGCTCTGCATCAGAACCTACTAGGACTATGCCATTTCTACATAGGCCCTCGATTCAATTGAACAAGTCCGTGACTAGACTGAAAACCGCTTTTCAAGAAACTGCACAAACTAAATTTTCGAGCTCAAAATTTGACATGTAGAGTTCTTTTTTTGAAGACAACCTAGATCAAAAATTAGCTCTGCTTCAAAACCTAATAGGATTATGACACTCCTACATAGGCCCTCGATTCAATTGAACAAGTCCTTGACTAGACTGAAAACCGCTTTTCATGAAACTGCACAAGCTTACTTTTCGAGCTCAAAATTTGACAACGTGTTAGGTACTTTTATTGTAGACGACCTAGATCAAAAATTGGCTCTGCTGCAGAACCTTCTAGGATTACGACACTCCTACATAGGCCCTCGATTCAATTGAACAAGTTCTTGACGAGACTGAAAAGCGCTTTTCGTGAAACTGCACAAGCTAACTTTTCGAGCTCGAAATTGAACAAAGTGCTAAGTACTTTTTGTAGACAACCTAGATCAAAAATTGGCTCTGAGTCAGAACCTACTATGACTATGACACTTCTACATAGGCCCTCGATTCAATTGAACAAGTCCGTGACTAGACTGAAAACCGCTTTTCAAGAAACTGCACAAACTAAATTTTCGAGCTCAAAATTTGACATGTAGAGTTCTTTTTTTGAAGACAACCTAGATCAAAAATTAGCTCTGCTTCAAAACCTAATAGGATTATGACACTCCTACATAGGCCCTCGATTCAATTGAACAAGTCCTTGACTAGACTGAAAACCGCTTTTCATGAAACTGCACAAGCTTACTTTTCGAGCTCAAAATTTGACAACGTGTTAGGTACTTTTATTGTAGACGACCTAGATCAAAAATTGGCTCTGCTGCAGAACCTTCTAGGATTACGACACTCCTACATAGGCCCTCGATTCAATTGAACAAGTTCTTGACTAGACTGAAAAGCGCTTTTCGTGAAACTGCACAAGCTAACTTTTCGAGCTCGAAATTGAACAAAGTGCTAAGTACTTTTTGTAGACAACCTAGATCAAAAATTGGCTCTGAGTCAGAACCTACTATGACTATGACACTTCTACATAGGCCCTCGATTCAATTGAACAAGTCCTTGACTAGACTGGGAACCGATTTTCATGAAACTGCACAAGCTCACTTTTCGAGCTCAAAATTTGACAACGTGTTAGGTACTTTTATTGTAGACGACCTAGATCAACAATTAGCTCTGCTTCAGATCCTCCTAGGATTATGACACTCCTACATAGGCCCTCGACTCAATTGAACAAGTCCTTGACTAGACTGAAAATCGCTTTTTATGAAACTGCAGAAACATAATTTCGAGCTCGAATTTTGACAAAGCGTTAAGTATTTTTGTAGACGACCTAGACCAACAATTAGCTCTGCTTCATAACCTACTAGGACTATGACACTTCTACACAGGCCCTCGATTCAATTGAACAAGTCCTTGACTAGACTGAGAACCGCTTTTCATGAAACTGCACAAGCTCAGTTTTCGAGCTCAAAATTTGACAACGTGTTAGGTACTTTTATTGTAGACGACCTAGATCAAAAATTAGCTCTGCTGCAGAACCTTCTAGGATTATGACACTCCTACATAGGCCCTCGATTCAATTGAACAAGCTCTTGACTAGACTGAAAAGCGCTATTCATGAAACTCCACAAGCTAACTTTTCGAGCTCGAAATTTGACAACGTTTTAAGTACTTTTTTTAGACAACCTAGATCAACAATTAGCTCTGCTTCAGATCCTCCTAGGATTATGACACTCGTACATAGGCCCTCGACTCAATTGAGCAAGTCCTTGACAAGACTGAAAATCAGTTTTTATGAAACTGCAGAAGCTTAATTTCGAGCTCGAAATTTGACAAAGCGTTAAGTATTTTTGTAGACGACCTAGACCAACAATTAGCTCTGCTTCATAACCTGCTAGGACTATGATACTTCTACATAGGCCCTCGATTTAATTGAACAAGTCCATGACTAGACTGAGAACCGCTTTTCATGAAACTGCACAAGCTCACTTTTCGAGCTCAAAATTTGACAACGTGTTAGGCACTTTTATTGTAGACGACCTAGATCAAAAATTAGCTCTGCTGCAGAACCTTCTAGGATTATGACACTCCTACATAGGCCCTCGATTCAATTGAACAAGTTCTTGACTAGACTGAAAAGCATGAAACTGCACAAGCTAAATTTTCGAGCTCGAAATTTGACAACGTGTTAAGTACTTTTTTTAGACAACCTAGATCAACACTTAGCTCTGCTTCAGATCCTCCTAGGATTATGACACTCCTACATAGGCCCTCGACTCAATTGAACAAGTCCTTGACTAGACTGAAAATCGCTTTTTGTGAAACTGCAGAAGCTTAATTTCGAGCTCGAATTTTGACAACGTGTTAAGTACTTTTTTTAGACAACCTAGATAAACAATTAGCTCTGCTTCAAAACCTAATAGGATTATGACACTCCTACATAGGCCCTCGATTCAATTGAACAAGTCCTTGACTAGACTGAAAACCGCTTTCAATGAAACGGCACTAGCTTAATTTCGAGCTGGAAATTTGACAAAGTGTTAAGTACATTTTGTAGACGACCTAGATCATAAGTTAGCTCTGCTTCGGAACCTACTAGAACTACGACACTCCCACAAAGGCCCTCGATCCAATTGCACAAGTCCTTGACTAGACTGAAAACCGCTTTCAATGAAACTGCACAAGCTTATTTTTCGAGCTCGAAATTTGACAACGTGTTAAGTACTTTTTTGTAGTCAACCTAGATCAAAAATTAGCTCTGCTTCGAAACCTATTAGTATTATGACACTCCTACATAGGCCCTCGATTCAATTGAACAAGTTCTTGACTAGAGTGAAAAGCGCATTTCATGAAACTGCACAAGCTAAATTTTCGAGCTCGAAATTTGACAACGTGTTAAGTACTTTTTTTAGACAACCTAGATCAACACTTAGCTCTGCTTCAGATCCTCCTAGGATTATGACACTCCTACATAGGCCCTCGACTCAATTGAACAAGTCCTTGACTAGACTGAAAATCGCTTTTCATGAAACTGCAGAAGCTTAATTTCGAGCTCGAAATTTGACAACGTGTTAAGTACTTTTTTTAGACAACCTAGATAAACAATTAGCTCTGCTTCAAAACCTAATAGGATTATGACACTCCTACATAGGCCCTCGATTCAATTGAACAAGTCCTTGACTAGACTGAAAACCGCTTTCAATGAAACGGCACTAGCTTAATTTCGAGCTCGAAATTTGACAAAGGGTTAAATACATTTTGTAGACGACCTAGATCATAAGTTAGCTCTGCTTCGGAACCTACTAGAACTACGACACTCCCACAAAGGCCCTCGATCCAATTGCACAGGTCCTTGACTAGACTGAAAACCGCTTTCAATGAAACTGCACAAGCTTATTTTTCGAGCTCGAAATTTTGACAACGTGTTAAGTACTACTTTTAGAAAACCTAGATCAACAATTAGCTCTGCTCCAGAACCTACTAGGATTATGACACTCCTATATAGGCCCTCGGCTCAATTGAACAAGTCCTTGGCTAGACTGAAAATCGCTTTTCATGAAACTGCACAAGCTCAATTTCGAGCTCGAAATTTGACAGTGTTAAGTACTTTTTGTAGACGACCTAGATCAAAAAATAGCTCTGCTTCAGAACCTACTAGGACTATGACACTTCTACATAGGCCCTTGATTCAATTGAACAAGTCCGTGACTAGACTGAAAACCACTTTTCAAGAATCTGCACAAACTAACTTTTCGAGCTCAAACTTTGACATATTGAGTTCTTTTTTTGAAGACAACCTAGATCAAAAATTACCTCTGCTTCAAAACCTAATAGGATTATGACACTCCTACATAGGCCCTCGATTCAATTGAACAAGTCTTTGACTAGACTGAAAACCGCTTTTCATGATACTGCACAAGCTTACTTTTCGAGCTCGGAATTTGACAACGGGTTCAGTACTTTTTTGTAGTTAACCTAGATCAAAAATTAGCTCTGCTTCGAAACCTAATAGGATTATGACACTCCTACATAGGCCCTCGATTCAATTGAACAATTCCTTGAATAGACTGAAAGCCGTTTTTCATGAAACTGCACAAGCTTATTTTCGAGCTCGAATTTTGACAAAGTGTTAAGTACTTTTTGCAGACGACCTAGATCAAATATTAGCTCTGCTTCAGAAGCTAATAGAACTATGACACTCCTACATAGGACCTCGATTCAATTGAACAAGTCCTTGACTAGACTGAAAACCGTTTTCATGAAACTGCACAAGCTGAATTTCGAGCTCGATATTTGACAAAGTGTTAAGTACTTTTTGTAGACGACCTAGATCAAAAATTAGCTCTGCTTTAAAACCTAATAGGATTATGACACTCCTACATAGGCCCTCAATTCAATTGAGCAGGTCCTCCTTGAATAGACTGAAAACCGCTTTTCATGAAACTGCACAAGCTTACTTTTCGAGCTCGAAATTTGAGAATGTGTTAAGTACTTTTTTAGACGACCTAGATCAAAAATTAGCTGTGCTTTAGAACCTACTAGGTTAATGACACTCCTACATAGGCCCTCGATTCAATTGAACAAGTACTTGACTAGACTGGTTACCGCTTTTCATGAAAATGCACAAGCTTACTTTTCGAGCTCGAAATTTGACAACGTATTAATTAAGTACTTTCTTGTAGACAACCTAGATCGAAAATTAGCTCTGCTTCAGAACATAATAGGATTATGACACTCCTACATAGGCCCTCAATTCATTAGAACAAGTCCTTGACTAGACTGAAAACCGCTTTTCATGAAACTGCACAAGCTTACTTTTCGAGCTCAAAATTTGACAACGTGTTAGGTACTTTTATTGTAGACTACCTAGATCAAAAATTAGCTCTGCTGCAGAACCCACTAGGTTTATGACACTCCTGCATAGGCCCCCGATTCAATTGAACAAGTCCTTGACTAGACTGAAAACCACTTTTCATGAAACTGCACAAGTTTACTTTTCGAGCTCGAAATTTGACAACGTGTTAGGTACTTTTTTGTAGACAACCTAGATCAAAAGTTAGCTCTGGTTCAGAACCTAAGAGGATTATGACACTCCTACATAGGCCCTCAATTCAATTGAACAATTCGTTGACCAGGCTGAAAATCGCTTTTCATGAACCTGCACAAGAGTACTTTCCGTACAACTTTTCGTAGCAAAAAAAAGATGTCATACTTTTGAAGAAAAAAGACATAACCATCCCAACTACGCTCTCAAAGAAGAAACAATCCTCTTTTTACACTTAATTCTGTCCTTGCAAGATACAGTATTAACGCGTGCGATACCATTTAATGGTTAGGTATCAACTTGTTGTCTAGATGGTCGAAGAATGTAAAATTGAGGGCAAAAAAATTTCAAGAATCAATTTTCTTCTTAAAATTTTATTTTTCGCAATTTTCACATTCCAATGTAACTTTTTTTACTTGCAATTGATGCATTGCTGCTGTCTAGGGACGAACATCAATTAGGGGAACAATTGAAAAATTATCATCTAAAGCATCAAGAAAAATCGAAGCCTTTTTATATTTTTTACTACAAAAGTAGAAGTAATCTGTAACAGGTCCCAACTGTACCAAAACCATGGGTTTTTATAGTACTTATCAGCAACTGATAAACAATTGTTCATGAACGTCAGAGGCTAAAAAAACTTGAAAAGAATTTAGCAATAAAAATTCATACTTTTGAAAAAAAATACTTAATTCTCCTGGCTATGATATCACCACAAAACAAAACAAACCCCTTTCATAACCAAATCTTTCAAATCTATAAACATCACGAACTCCAGAAATATCATTTAATGGTCAGACATAAACTCAGTTTTCTCTAAGTATTCGAAAAAAGAATAAGGCAACTCGAAAGTTAACCTCCGAGTTGCCTTACTCTTTTTTCGAACTCTTAGAGAAAACTGCGTTTATGTCGGACCATTAAAAGATATTTATTGAGTTTGTGATGCTTATAGAGACGAAAGATTTGGTTACGAAGGGGGCTTTGTTTTGTTTTTGATGATATCATAGCCAGGAGAATTAAGTCTTTTTTTTCAAAAGTGTAACTCTTTTTGCTAAATTCTTTTCAAGTTGAGTTTTTTTATCCTCTGACGTACCTGAACAATTGTTTATCAGTAGTTTATGTGTACTATAGGAAAAAAGCAGGGTTTTGGTACAGTTGTGACCGGTAACAGATAACTTCTCCTTTTGCCTCAAACAAATTAGCTCTGCTGCAGAACCTACTAGGATTATGACACTCCTACATAGGCCCCCGATACAATTGAACAAGTCCTTGACTAGACTGAAAACCACTTTTCATGAAACTGCACAAGCTTACTTTTCGAGCTCGAAATTTGACAATGTCTTAGGCACTTTTTTTGTAGACGAACTAGATCAAAAATTAGCTCTGCTTCAGAACCTACTAGAATTTTGACACTAGTACATAGGCCCTCGACTCAATTGTACAAGTCCTTGACTAGACCGAAAACCGCTTTACATGAAGCTGCACAAGCTTACTTTTCGAGCTCGACAACTTTTTTTGTAGACAACCTAGATCAAAAATTAGCTGTGCCTCAGAACCTACTAGGATTTTGACACGCCTACATAGGCCCTCGATTCAATTGAACAAGTCCTTGACTAGACTGAAAACCGCTTTTCATGAAACTGCACAAGCTTACTTTTCGAGCTCGAAATTTGACAACGGGTTAAGTACTTTTTTTGTAGACAACCTAGATCAAAAATCAGCTCTGGTTCAGAACCTACTAAGATTATGACACACCTACATAGGCCCTCGATTCAATTGAACAAGTCCTTGACTAGACCGAAAACCGCTTTACATGAAGCTGCACAAGCTTACTTTTCGAGCTCGACAACTTTTTTTGTAGACAACCTAGATCAAAAAATAGCTCTGCCTCAGAACCTACTAGGATTATGAAACACCTACATAGGCCCTCGATTCAATTGAACAAGTCCTTGACTAGACCGAAAACCGCTTTACATGAAGCTGCACAAGCTTACTTTTCGAGCTCGACAACTTTTTTTGTAGACAACCTAGATCAAAAATTAGCTGTGCCTCAGAACCTACTAGGATTATGACACTCCTACAAAGGCCCTCATTTCAATTGAACAAGTCCTTGACCAGACTGAAAATCGCTTTTCATGAACCTGCACAAGAGTACTTTCCGTACAACTTTTCGTAGCAAAAAAAGATGTCATACTTTTGAAGAAAAAAGACATAACCATCCCAACTACGCTCTCAAAGAAGAAACGATCCTCTTTTTACACCTAATTCTGTCGTTGCAAGATACAGTCTTAACGCGTGCGATATCATTTAATGGTCAGGTATCAACTTGTTGTCTAGATGGTCGAAGAATGTAAAATTGAGGGCAAAAAATTTTCAAGAATCAATTTTCTTCTTAAAATTTTATTTTTCGCAATTTTCACATCCCACTGTAACTTTTTTTACGTGCATCGCAATTTGACAACGTGTTAAGTACTTTTTTTAGACAACCTAGATCAACACTTAGCTCTGCTTCAGATCCTCCTAGGATTATGACACTCCTACATAGGCCCTCGACTCAATTGAACAAGTCCTTGACTAGACTGAAAATCGCTTTTCATGAAACTGCAGAAGCTTAATTTCGAGCTCGAAATTTGACAACGTGTTAAGTACTTTTTTTAGACAACCTAGATAAACAATTAGCTCTGCTTCAAAACCTAATAGGATTATGACACTCCTACATAGGCCCTCGATTCAATTGAACAAGTCCTTGACTAGACTGAAAACCGCTTTCAATGAAACGGCACTAGCTTAATTTCGAGCTCGAAATTTGACAAAGGGTTAAATACATTTTGTAGACGACCTAGATCATAAGTTAGCTCTGCTTCGGAACCTACTAGAACTACGACACTCCCACAAAGGCCCTCGATCCAATTGCACAAGTCCTTGACTAGACTGAAAACCGCTTTCAATGAAACTGCACAAGCTTATTTTTCGAGCTCGAAATTTTGACAACGTGTTAAGTACTACTTTTAGAAAACCTAGATCAACAATTAGCTCTGCTCCAGAACCTACTAGGATTATGACACTCCTATATAGGCCCTCGGCTCAATTGAACAAGTCCTTGACTAGACTGAAAACCGCTTTTCATGAAACTGCACAAGCTCAATTTCGAGCTCGAAATTTGACAGTGTTAAGTACTTTTTGTAGACGACCTAGATCAAAAAATAGCTCTGCTTCAGAACCTACTAGGACTATGACACTTCTACATAGGCCCTCGATTCAATTGAACAAGTCCGTGACTAGACTGAAAACCACTTTTCAAGAATCTGCACAAACTAACATTTCGAGCTCAAACTTTGACATATTGAGTTCTTTTTTTGAAGACAACCTAGATCAAAAATTACCTCTGCTTCAAAACCTAATGGGATTATGACACTCCTACATAGGCCCTCGATTCAATTGAACAAGTCTTTGACTAGACTGAAAACCGTTTTTCATGAAACTGCACAAGCTTAATTTCGAGCTCGAAGTTTGACAAAGTGTTAAGTACATTTTGTAGACGACCTAGATCAAAAGTTAGCTCTGCTTCGGAACCTACTAGAACTATGACACTCCCACATAGGCCCTCGATCCAATTGAATAAGTCCTTGGCTAGACTGAAAACCGCTTTTCATGATACTGCACAAGCTTACTTTTCGAGCTCGGAATTTGACAACGGGTTCAGTACTTTTTTGTAGTTAACCTAGATCAAAAATTAGCTCTGCTTCGAAACCTAATAGGATTATGACACTCCTACATAGGCCCTCGATTCAATTGAACAATTCCCTGAATAGACTGAAAGCCGTTTTTCATGAAACTGCACAAGCTTATTTTCGAGCTCGAATTTTGACAAAGTGTTAAGTACTTTTTGCAGACGACCTAGGTCAAATATTAGCTCTGCTTCAGAAGCTAATAGAACTATGACACTCCTACATAGGACCTCGATTCAATTGAACAAGTCCTTGACTAGACTGAAAACCGTTTTCATGAAACTGCACAAGCTGAATTTCGAGCTCGATATTTGACAAAGTGTTAAGTACTTTTTGTAGACGACCTAGATCAAAAATTAGCTCTGCTTTAAAACCTAATAGGATTATGACACTCCTACATAGGCCCTCAATTCAATTGAGCAGGTCCTCCTTGAATAGACTGAAAACCGCTTTTCATGAAACTGCACAAGCTTACTTTTCGAGCTCGAAATTTGAGAATGTGTTAAGTACTTTTTTAGACGACCTAGATCAAAAATTAGCTGTGCTTTAGAACCTACTAGGTTAATGACACTCCTACATAGGCCCTCGATTCAATTGAACAAGTACTTGACTAGACTGGTTACCGCTTTTCATGAAAATGCACAAGCTTACTTTTCGAGCTCGAAATTTGACAACGTATTAATTAAGTACTTTCTTGTAGACAACCTAGATCGAAAATTAGCTCTGCTTCAGAACATAATAGGATTATGACACTCCTACATAGGCCCTCAATTCATTAGAACAAGTCCTTGACTAGACTGAAAACCGCTTTTCATGAAACTGCACAAGCTTACTTTTCGAGCTCAAAATTTGACAACGTGTTAGGTACTTTTATTGTAGACTACCTAGATCAAAAATTAGCTCTGCTGCAGAACCCACTAGGTTTATGACACTCCTGCATAGGCCCCCGATTCAATTGAACAAGTCCTTGACTAGACTGAAAACCACTTTTCATGAAACTGCACAAGTTTACTTTTCGAGCTCGAAATTTGACAACGTGTTAGGTACTTTTTTGTAGACAACCTAGATCAAAAGTTAGCTCTGGTTCAGAACCTAAGAGGATTATGACACTCCTACATAGGCCCTCAATTCAATTGAACAATTCGTTGACCAGGCTGAAAATCGCTTTTCATGAACCTGCACAAGAGTACTTTCCGTACAACTTGTCGTAGCAAAAAAAAGATGTCATACTTTTGAAGAAAAAAGACATAACCATCCCAACTACGCTCTCAAAGAAGAAACAATCCTCTTTTTACACTTAATTCTGTCCTTGCAAGATACAGTATTAACGCGTGCGATACCATTTAATGGTCAGGTATCAACTTGTTGTCTAGATGGTCGAAGAATGTAAAATTGAGGGCAAAAAAATTTCAAGAATCAATTTTCTTCTTAAAATTTTATTTTTCGCAATTTTCACATTCCAATGTAACTTTTTTTACTTGCAATTGATGCATTGCTGCTGTCTAGGGACGAACATCAATTAGGGGAACAATTGAAAAATTATCATCTAAAGCATCCAGAAAAATCGAAGCCTTTTTATATTTTTCACTACAAAAGTAGAAGTAATCTGTAACAGGTCCCAACTGTACCAAAACCATGGGTTTTTATAGTACTTATCAGCAACTGATAAACAATTGTTCATGAACGTCAGAGGCTAAAAAACTTGAAAAGAATTTAGCAATAAAAATTCATACTTTTGAAAAAAAAGACTTAATTCTCCTGGCTATGATATCACCACAAAACAAAACAAACCCCCTTTCATAACCAAATCTTTCAAATCTATAAACATCACGAACTCCAGAAATATCATTTAATGGTCAGACATAAACTCAGTTTTCTCTAAGTATTCGAAAAAAGAATAAGGCAACTCGAAAGTTAACTTCCGAGTTGCCTTACTCTTTTTTCGAAATCTTAGTGAAAACTGAGTTTATGTCGGACCATTAAAAGATATTTATTGAGTTCGTGATGCTTATTGAGACGAAAGATTTGGTTACGAAGGGGATTTGTTTTGTTTGCGATGATATCATAGCCAGGAGAGTTAAGTCTTTTTTTTCAAAAGTATAACTTTTTTGGCTAAATTCTTTTCAAGTTGAGTTTTTTCATCCTCTGACGTTCCTGAAAAATAATTTTATCAATAGTTTATGTGTACTATAGGAAAAAAACAAATTTTTGGTACAGCTGTGACCGGTAACAGATAGCTTCTCCTTTTGCCTCAAACAAATTAGCTCTGCTGCAGAACCTACTAGGATTATGACACTCCTACATAGGCCCCCGATACAATTGAACAAGTCCTTGACTAGACTGAAAACCACTTTTCATGAAACTGCACAAGCTTACTTTTCGAGCTCGAAATTTGACAATGTCTTAGGCACTTTTTTTGTAGACGAACTAGATCAAAAATTAGCTCTGCTTCAGAACCTACTAGAATTTTGACACTAGTACATAGGCCCTCGACTCAATTGTACAAGTCCTTGACTAGACCGAAAACCGCTTTACATGAAGCTGCACAAGCTTACTTTTCGAGCTCGACAACTTTTTTTGTAGACAACCTAGATCAAAAATTAGCTGTGCCTCAGAACCTACTAGGATTTTGACACGCCTACATAGGCCCTCGATTCAATTGAACAAGTCCTTGACTAGACTGAAAACCGCTTTTCATGAAACTGCTCAAGCTTACTTTTCGAGCTCGAAATTTGACAACGGGTTAAGTACTTTTTTTGTAGACAACCTAGATCAAAAATCAGCTCTGGTTCAGAACCTACTAAGATTATGACACACCTACATAGGCCCTCGATTCAATTGAACAAGTCCTTGACTAGACCGAAAACCGCTTTACATGAAGCTGCACAAGCTTACTTTTCGAGCTCGACAACTTTTTTTGTAGACAACCTAGATCAAAAATTAGCTGTGCCTCAGAACCTACTAGGATTTTGACACGCCTACATAGGCCCTCGATTCAATTGAACAAGTCCTTGACTAGACTGAAAACCGCTTTTCATGAAACTGCACAAGCTTACTTTTCGAGCTCGAAATTTGACAACGGGTTAAGTACTTTTTTTGTAGACAACCTAGATCAAAAAATAGCTCTGCCTCAGAACCTACTAGGATTATGAAACACCTACATAGGCCCTCGATTCAATTGAACAAGTCCTTGACTAGACCGAAAACCGCTTTACATGAAGCTGCACAAGCTTACTTTTCGAGCTCGACAACTTTTTTTGTAGACAACCTAGATCAAAAATTAGCTGTGCCTCAGAACCTACTAGGATTATGACACTCCTACAAAGGCCCTCATTTCAATTGAACAAGTCCTTGACCAGACTGAAAATCGCTTTTCATGAACCTGCACAATAGTACTTTCCGTACAACTTTTCGTAGCAAAAAAAGATGTCATACTTTTGAAGAAAAAAGACATAACCATCCCAACTACGCTCTCAAAGAAGAAACGATCCTCTTTTTACACCTAATTCTGTCGTTGCAAGATACAGTCTTAACGCGTGCGATATCATTTAATGGTCAGGTATCAACTTGTTGTCTAGACTGTCGAAGAATGTAAAATTGAGGGCAAAAAATTTTCAAGAATCAATTTTCTTCTTAAAATTTTATTTTTCGCAATTTTCACATCCCACTGTAACTTTTTTTACGTGCACTTGATGCGTTGCTGCTGTCTAGGCTGCAATTAGGGGAACAATTGAAAAATTATCATCTAAAGCATCAAAAAAAGGAAGCCTTTTTATATTTTTTTACTACAAAAGTAGAAGTAATCTGTTACAGGTCCCAACTGTACCAAAACCATGGGTTTTTTATAGTACTTATCAGCAACTGATAAACAATTGTTCATGAACGTCACAGGCTAAAAAACTCAACTTGAAAAGAATTTAGCAATAAAATTCATACTTTTGAAAAAAGACATAATTCTCCTGGCTATGATATCACCACAAAACAAAACAAACCCCAAATCACAATAGCCAAATCTTTCAAATCTATAAACTTCACGAACTCATGAAATATCATTTAATGGTCAGAAATAAACTCAGTTTTCTCTAAGTATTCGAAAAAAAAATAAGGCAAATCGAAAGTTAACTTCCGAGTTGCCTTACTCTTTTTTCGAAATCTAAGTGAAAACTGAGTTTATGTCGGACCATTAAAAGATATTTATTGAGTTCGTGATGCTTATTGAGACGAAAGATTTGGTTACGAAGGGGGGTTTGTTTTGTTTGCGATGATATCATAGCCAGGAGAGTTAAGTCTTTTTTTTCAAAAGTATAACTTTTTTGGCTAAATTCTTTTCAAGTTGAGTTTTTTCATCCTCTGACGTTCCTGAAAAATAATTTTATCAATAGTTTATGTGTACTATAGGAAAAAAAACAAATTTTTGGTACAGCTGTGACCGGTAACAGATAGCTTCTCCTTTTGCCTCAAACAAATTAGCTCTGCTGCAGAACCTACTAGGATTATGACACTCCTACATAGGCCCCAATACAATTGAACAAGTCCTTGACTAGACTGAAAACCACTTTTCATGAAACTGCACAAGCTTACTTTTCGAGCTCGACAACTTTTTGTAGACAACCTAGATCAAAAATAGCTCTGCCTCAGAACCTACTATGATTATGACACACCTACATAGGCCCTCGATTCAATTGAACAAGTCCTTGACTAGACTGAAAACTGCTTTACATGAAACTGCACAAGCTTACTTTTCGAGCTCGACAACTTCTTTTGTAGACAACCTAGATCAAAAATTAGCTCTGCCTCAGAACCTACTAGGATTTTGACACGCCTACATAGGCCCTCGATTCAATTGAACAAGTCCTTGACTAGACTGAAAACCGCTTTACATGAAACTGCATAAGCTTACTTTTCGAGCTCGACAAATTTTTTTGTAGACAACGTAGATCAAAAATTAGCTCTGCCTCAGAACCTACTAGGATTATGACACGCCTACATAGGCCCTCAATTCAATTGAGCAAGTCCTTGACTAGACTGAAAACCACTTTTCATGAAACTGCACAAGCTTACTTTTCGAGCTCGACAACTTTTTGTAGACAACCTAGATCAAAAAATAGCTCTGCCTCAGAACCTACTAGGATTATGACACACCTACATAGGCCCTCGATTCAATTGAACAAGTCCTTGACTAGACTGAAAACCGCTTCACATGAAACTGCACAAGCTTACTTTTCGAGCTCGACAACTTCTTTTGTAGACAACCTAGATCAAAAATTAGCTCTGCCTCAGAACCTACTAAGATTTTGACACGCCTACATAGGCCCTCGATTCAATTGAACAAGTCCCTGACTAGACTGAAAACCGCTTTACATGAAACTGCATAACCTTACTTTTCGAGCTCGACAAATTTTTTTGTAGACAACCTAGATCAAAAATTAGCTCTGCCTCAGAACCTACTAGGATTATGACACACCTACATAGGCCCTCGATTCAATTGAACAAGTCCTTGACTAGACTGAAAACCGCTTTACATGAAACTGCACAAGCTAACTTTTCGAGCTCGACAAATTTTTTGTAGAAAACCTAGATCAAAAATTAGCTCTGCCTCGGAACCTACTAGGATTATGACACGCCTACATAGGCCCTGGATTCAATTGAACAAGTCCTTGACTAGACTGAAAACCGCTCTACATGAAACTGCACAAGCTTACTTTTCAAGCTCGACATCTCTTTTTGTAGACAACCTAGATCAATAATTAGCTCTGGTTCAGAACCTACTAGGATTATGACACTCCTACATAGTCCCTCAATTCAATTGAACAAGTCCTTGACTAGACTGAAAATCGCTTTACATGAAACTGCACAAGCTAGCTTTTCGAGCTCGACAAATTTTTTGTAGACAACCTAGATCAAAAATTAGCTCTGCCTCAGAACCTACTAGGATTATGACACGCCTACATAGGCTCTCGATTCAATTGAACAAGTCCTTGACTAGACTGAAAACCGCTTTACATGAAACTGCACAAGCTTACTTTTCAAGCTCGACATCTCTTTTTGTAGACAACCTAGATCAAAAATTAGCTCTGGTTCAGAACCTACTAGGATTTTGACACGCCTACATAGGTCCTCGACTCAATTGAACAAGTTCTCGACTAGACTGAAAACCGCTTTACATGAAACTGCATAAGCTTCCTTTTCGAGCTCGACAAATTTTTTTGTAGACAACCTAGATCAAAAATTAGCTCTGCCTCAGAACCTACTAGGATTATGACACGCCTACATAGGCCCTCGATTCAATTGAACAAGTCCTCGACTAGACTGAAAACCGCTTTACTTGAAACTGCACAAGCTTACTTTTCAAGCTCGACATCTCTTTTTGTAGACAACCTAGATCAAAAATCAGCTCTGGTTCAGAACCTACTAGGATTATGACACTCCTACATAGCCTCTCAATTCAATTGAACACGTCCTTGACTAAACTGAAAACCGCTATACATGAAACTGCACAAGCTAACTTTTCGAGCTCGACAACTTTTTTGTAGACAACCTAGATCAAAAATTAGCTCCGCCTCAGAGCTAATTGTTGATCTAGGTTGTCTACAAAAACCTACTAGGATTATGACACTCCTACATAGCCCCTCAATTCAATTGAACAAGTCCTTGACTAAACTGAAAACCGCTTTACATGAAACTGCGCAAGCTAACTTTTCGAGCTCGACAACTTTTTTGTAGACAACCTAGATCAAAAATTAGCTCCGCCTCAGAACCTACTAGGATTATGACACGCCTACATAGGCCCTCGAATCAATTGAACAAGTCCTTGACTAGACTGAAAACCGCTTTACATGAAACTGCACAAGCTAACTTTTCGAGCTCGAAAATTTTTTTGTAGACAACCTAGATCAAAAATTAGCTCTGCCTCAGAACCTACTAGGATTATGACACGCCTACATAGGCCCTCAATTCAATTGAACAAGTCCTTGACTAGACTGAAAACCACTTTTCATGAAACTGCACAAGCTTACTTTTCGAGCTCGACAACTTTTTGTAGACAACCTAGATCAAAAAATAGCTCTGCCTCAGAACCTAGTAGGATTATGACACACCTACATAGGCCCTCGATTCAATTGAACAAGTCCTTGACTAGACTGAAAACCGCTTCACATGAAACTGCACAAGCTTACTTTTCGAGCTCGACAATTTCTTTTGTAGACAACCTAGATCAAAAATTAGCTCTGCCTCAGAACCTACTAAGATTTTGACACGCCTACATAGGCCCTCGATTCAATTGAACAAGTCCTTGACTAGACTGAAAACCGCTTTACATGAAACTGCATAAGCTTACTTTTCGAGCTCGACAAATTTTTTTGTAGACAACCTAGATCAAAAATTAGCTCTGCCTCAGAACCTACTAGGATTATGACACACCTACATAGGCCCTCGATTCAATTGAACAAGTCCTTGACTAGACTGAAAACCGCTTTACATGAAACTGCACAAGCTAACTTTTCGAGCTCGACAAATTTTTTGTAGAAAACCTAGATCAAAAATTAGCTCTGCCTCAGAACCTACTAGGATTATGACACGCCTACATAGGCCCTGGATTCAATTGAACAAGTCCTTGACTAGACTGAAAACCGCTTTACATGAAACTGCACAAGCTTACTTTTCAAGCTCGACATCTCTTTTTGTAGACAACCTAGATCAAAAATTAGCTCTGGTTCAGAACCTACTAGGATTATGACACTCCTACATAGTCCCTCAATTCAATTGAACAAGTCCTTGACTAGACTGAAAATCGCTTTACATGAAACTGCACAAGCTAACTTTTCGAGCTCGACAAATTTTTTGTAGACAACCTAGATCAAAAATTAGCTCTGCCTCAGAACCTACTAGGATTATGACACGCCTACATAGGCTCTCGATTCAATTGAACAAGTCCTTGACTAGACTGAAAACCGCTTTACATGAAACTGCACAAGCTTACTTTTCAAGCTCGACATCTCTTTTTGCAGACAACCTAGATCAAAAATTAGCTCTGGTTCAGAACCTACTAGGATTTTGAGACGCATACATAGGCCCTCGACTCAATTGAACAAGTTCTCGACTAGACTGAAAACCGCTTTACATGAAACTGCATAAGCTTCCTTTTCGAGCTCGACAATTTTTTTTGTAGACAACCTAGATCAAAAATTAGCTCTGCCTCAGAACCTACTAGGATTATGACACGACTACATAGGCCCTCGATTCAATTGAACAATTCCTCGACTAGACTGAAAACCGCTTTACATGAAACTGCACAAGCTTACTTTTCAAGCTCGACATCTCTTTTTGTAGACAACCTAGATCAAAAATTACCTCTGGTTCAGAACCTACTAGGATTATGACACTCCTTCATAGCCCCTCAATTCAATTGAACAAGTCCTTGACTAGACTGAAAATCGCTTTTCATGAACCTGCACAAGAGTACTTTCCGTACAACTTTTCGTAGCAAAAAAAGATGTCATACTTTTGAAGAAAAAAGACATAACCCTCTCAACTACGCTCTCAAAGAAGAAACAATCCTCTCTTTACACCTAACTCTGTCGTTGCAAAATACAGTCATAAAGCGTGAGATAACAGTTAATGGTCAGGTACCAACTTATTGTCTAGATGGTCGAAGAAAGTAAAAATGAGGGCAGAAAATTTTCAAGAATCAATCTTCTTCATAAATTTTTTTTTTCGCAATTTTCACATTCCAATGAAACTTTTTTTACTTGCAATTGATGCATCGCTGCTGCTAGGGATGAATATCAATTAGGGGAACAATTGAAAAATTATCTTCTAAAGCATCAAGAAAATGGAAGCCTTCTTATATTTTTTTACTACAAAAGTAGGAGTAACCTGTTACTGGTCCCAACTGTACCAAAACCATGGGTTTTTCTTATAGTACTTATATAGCAACTAATAAACAATTATTCATGAACGTCAGAGGCTAAAAAACTCAACTTGAAAAGAATTTAGCAATAAAAAAGTCATACTTTTGAAAAAAACACTTAATTCTCATGGCTATGATATCACCACAAAACAAAACAAACCCCCTTTCATAGCCAAATCTTTCAAATCTATAAACATCACCAACTCAAGAAATATCATTTAATGGTCAGACATAAACTCAGTTTTCTCTAAGTATTCGAAAAAAGAATAAGGCAACTCGAAAGTTAACTTCCGAGTTGCCTTACTCTTTTTTCGAAATCTTAGTGAAAACTGAGTTTATGTCGGACCATTAAAAGATATTTATTGAGTTCGTGATGCTTATTGAGACGAAAGATTTGGTTACGAAGGGGATTTGTTTTGTTTGCGATGATATCATAGCCAGGAGAGTTAAGTCTTTTTTTCAAAAGTAAAACTTTTTTGGCTAAATTCTTTTCAAGTTGAGTTTTTTCATCCTCTGACGTTCCTGAACAATTGTTCATCAGTAGTTTATGTGTACTATAGGAAAAAAACAGATTTTTGGTACAGCTGTGACGAGTAACAGATAACTTCTCCGTTTGCCCTCAAAAAATCTATAAAAAGGCTTTCATTTTTCTTGATGTTTTAGATGTGATGTTTTTTCAACTGTTCCCCTATTTGTTTTTCTTCCTTAGACAAAAACAATGTATCAATTGCAAGTGAAAAAATTTCATTGGAATGTAAAAATTCCGAAAAAAAAATTAATTTTTAGAAGAAAAATGTTTCTTGAAAAGTTTTTGCCCTCAATTCTACATTCTTCGACCATCGAGACAATAAGTTGATACCTGACCATTCAATGGTATCTCACGCGTTAAGACTCTATCTTGCAACGACAGAGTTAGGTGTAAAGAGAGGATTGTTTCTTCTGTGAGAGCGTAGTTCAGAGGGTTATGCCTTTTTCCTTCAAAAGTATGACCACTTTTTTTGCTAAACGAACCTTCTTGCTTTGCAGAAAATTCCTGCAACGTCAATTAACGGACCAAAACCTGTCCGAAAAATTCTGCGGTGCAGAGCAAACCAAGGAAGCACAAATTTAAAAATCCAAGAACAGCGCAATTTTTTTACGAACCTGCTTGCTGTGCAAAAACAATTCCCACGATGTGGGAAAGCGGACCAACGCTGGCCATAGCTCGGAAGCTCTGCGGTGCAGAGCAAACCAGACCAAAAAAAGTGGCAGCTAGCCAAGCTAGCTTGCAAAAATATGGAAAGAAGAACTCACCTTAGAAGAGATGAGACGTCAGCATCCGAAGAATAAACAAAGCACAAGGCAAACACTGAAAAGAAACTTTCTTATTATACATAAAAGAAGAACACATCAGAGACAACACAGAAAACGCACGGAAACCCCCGCACGCCGGCCCTCCCCCTCCCTCACCCCGCGCCAAAGCCCGCACCCAGAACCCCCCCCCCCCCCGCAAAAGCCCTCACCCAACCAAAACCATCCCACAAAACCCCACAAATCCAACGAACCAACGCCAAATTTTCGCATGAGTCCTGGAGCATTGCCATGGAACTCTGAGAGTGTGGAAAAGCATTTTGCAATGAATGTGAGATACGTACAAACAGGTCTGTAACGCGGTGTCTCCTGCATTAGTGGGTCAGAGTTATATTTAAGGGTTTATGTTTGAAAAACTGGCCGAACGAAAGACAACCAAACTTGGACTAGAGTCAGTACTGCTTGAGATACACTCTGTGTCAAAATGTCATCCGAATCGGTCCTTTCTTAGAGGAGAAATTGCTAAATTAATGTACTGTACCAATCGCGCCAAAATCGAGGTGAGGTCACCTACAGAGCCAAAATTGATTATCTGAACCACCCAAAACCACCTACAAAACATATATGAGGCCGTGGACTCTAACGAACTAATTCTCTAGGCTAGATTCGACTGTTTTAATGGCCTAAAACGGAGAAACAGCAAACGCACCGGATACCAATTTGTCAAAACAAGGGTATGTGTCCCAATTTATTGAGAGCGACCGAAGGTAACAAAACGCCATTTACAGTGATTTAAGTACGGCTCAAGCTGAATTCAAATCAACAAGCATATCGAAAATCGGTCCACTCTACGAGGAGATATTCCAACATAAAGGTACCGTACCAAATGACAAATTGGATCAGGTCCGGGTACTGTTTCGGTTTTATAATTGTTATAAATAATAACAAACTACAATAACCAAGCCATGACAAGAACCAGGAACATACACTGGGTCTTTTTGACCATTCTGGTGCCCGTGAAATTGAACCCAATTCAACGCTTAACATCGTACTCATGGTGGTGTTTCTCTTCTCCAGATTTGAAACTGGGGTCAAGTTTCCTGGTCAATTTCTCCATAACGGCTAAGCAAAAAAAAGCCCTTTGTACAGTTCGGAGCACTGCTTGAGATACGCATCATAATCAAAAATGAGCCGAATTGGTGCACTCTTCCAGCAGTTTTTGCATAAAAAACGTACCGTATCAAATATCCGTGGAGGAGAGGTACACCACCTTCAGAGCTAAAATTGAACACCTAAACCTCAGAAAACGCTATATAAAGTATACATTTTCGAAATCTACATTAGACGAGCAATTCAAAACACTAATTTTTTCACCCGAAGTAACAAATATCAAAGCTTCAAGGTGTACCTTGTACAGGTACCCTGCTTCACCGGGTCAAAATTGGGGCACATGTCCTGGCCAATTTCTTGAAAATGGCTGACCGAAACGAAACGACACCTATATCGAAACAAAGCTTAGCTCAAGCTGGGTTTAGCGAAATAAAGTTTCATCAAAATCGGTTCACTCTAAAACAAGTTATTGCAAAGTAAAGGTACCGTACCAAAAGACCAAAAAAAGCAGTACTCCGGCTGCAGAGCCAAAATTCGGCATCTGCACTTGCTAAAATGGGTTAAGAAATATATATGGGAGCATTTCCCTCATGCTGACGAAGCTAAAGAACTATAACTTATAACTTAAATCAGCTGTTTCGTAGTACCAAAAATTTGGGTCACCCAGAACAGCCCAAAAATTCGACTTTTTTTCAAATTTAAACATTAAAAACTTTCTGATAAGACTGATTTGAGAAACCAACCACTTACTGCAAGAGGGGTTCAGTGTCTACAAAATGCGACTAAATTTGGTTCAGCACTTTAGAGTATTTTAATAAAATAATATTTTTCACCCCAATTTTTGGGCTAATAGCGAAACCCAAGATCGCCGGAACCGATATAAAACAACAGCGTTCCCGATGTACTTGTGGGTGTAAATCTGGTCAACTTCCGCTTTCTAGGTCGCGGCAAACCTTCATGGTGAAGTGGGAAAAAGCTTTCTACCTCACCATGAATGCTATGATGTTTTGTGTGTTTTGACATAAAACAACATCCACACAAATTTGATGAACTCGTTGAAAAAAAAATGCTGAATTAACCCCATTAATTGATACAAATAGCCTCAAGAACCTAAATATTGCCCAGAAAACACAAAAAGCACGCCCAAAACGTGTTCAATTGTAAGAAAACACCACTTGACTCATTCATTTAGTCAAATGACCGATTTTGATTACCATAGTTCAAGTTTCGCTAAAATAAACCATCAAAACTTGTGAAAAAATAGTACAATATGTTTATAGGGATACTCCTCATCTACTGAGCAATCCAAAACACTATAAAACTTAATCTTGGCACAAAAAATTCCAACTTTATGTCACCGCTGAAATTGCCGAAAATGGCCGATAATCGAGGTTCGGCGCTTACAGGGCAGAAATTGACCCACTCAACTCCATACAACCATATAGAAAATATATATGGGGATACACACCACTATCAGCGGAATCCAGCGAACTCATATATGTAGGGATGCTAAGGTATTTTGGGATATTCATTCTTGGGGACTCCATTATCACCTAAAATGGTGAGTTTTTTCAAATTCACCAATTAAAATTTTTTTTTTACCAAGCCGAATTAGGGTAAAAAATTATTGGATGAGCTGGACAATTACAATACCAACACAATGATCCCATGTTGGTAGAACTAAGCAATACATTTAACTTCAACAGCTCAAATAGTGTCTAGAAAACACAAAACGCACGCCGAAAAACTTGTTCAATTGCGCAAAACACCACTCAGCCATGAAATTTGAAAAAAAAGATTTGTTTTTCCGCATTCATCATTGAATATCAGTTCTAAAGAAAAGTTATTCTTTACTGTGACTAGCCATTCCAGAGAAGAACGTCATAATAGCAACAGATTAGGCCAATAATCACTCGTTTTTGTCAAAAATTGAATGAGAAATTCGAAAAAGTACAAAACATTAAGTGTCTTTCTCAATGTGATAAAACAATTTCTTTCCTGAGCAAATGCCGATTTTGCTTTGATATCTGTTACATACTATCTTATCCACCTGGTTTTCTTCTCTGTGAAGGCTCTGAATCAAGTAAAAGATCAAAATAAAATGAAAAATAACAATTAATGGTGAAGCAATTGCTTTCAACACTCCGTAACAAAATTGCTAATTGCTTTCACAAAACATATGCATATATGCATTCATTGTCATTTCAAATCAAAATATTGTTCAAATTTTCCAATAGCGTCAGAGAAACTAAAAAAGGAACGAACAATTCAAAAATTCATGTTTGGTCATCGCAATTGAAGGTTTTTCGTCTTTGTTTTTTGGCTTTATGAATCAGAAAACATTAATAAGTTCATTTTTTAAGGAACTGATTCAATAAACCCACGAAAAAAATTTTGCTTAAAAAAGCAAATTCAAAACAAAACGTTTAAAATTTGACCGAGCAGTTTAAAAGCATAACGTTGAGGATAAGAGCGATCCCGAAACTGTTATCGGTATTTACTCCTCTAATTGAAAAAGATATTAATTTTAACAAGGTTGTGTGTCAAATAACTGCAATTGGCAAGACTTTAAGCAGTTTTGAAGAGAGCACTTTAAAAACATAACGTTGAGGATAAGAGCGATCCCTAATCTGTTATCGGTATTTACTCCTCTAATTGAAAAAGATATTAATTTTAACAAGGTTATGTGTCAAATAACTGCAATTGGCAAGATCAGTGGACAAACGACTTCCAAAGAATTTTCTAAGAAAAAATAAATGTAATCGCTTGATTTTAAATTATCAATTCTGCAGTTCTATTTGATAATTTAATTTCGTTTTTTTGTCAATGAAATGGATCTACAGATCTTGATAGTTGACCTGCAGAAACGGATTCGAGATTCCGAGGACAAAAAAGTTTGCTCAAATCAGAAAAAAACCTGGTGAAAGCAGTTTAAAAACATAACGTTGAGGAAAGAGCAATTTCTACATGCTGATCGTTAATTACTCCTCTCAATCACATCGGACAATAAGTTCAATTAGGTAGAGTTGAGGACAAAGTAACAATACTTTTCTAAGAAATAATAAAAGTAACGGCGTGATATTAAAGTAACAAACCTGAAGTCTACCCGACAAGTTATTTTCCTGCTTTGTCATTGAAATTGATGTGCCATGTTACCAACTTTTTCTAATTGTAATTACAGAAACTTGTCTCAGTTGATTTTATACCGAAAAGCGTCTATCATTTATTTTACCCTCACTTTTTTAAAGACTTTCGCCTTTCACAATTTTTTGAATTTTTGTGCGGAAATCAACAAACAATTGGTTGAACTCATTTAAAACCCGCTGTTTCTGGGATGAAATGTCTTTTCATTGATAATTGACCAGCAGAAACGGATTAGAGAATCCGAGGACAAAAAAGTTTGCTTAAATAAGAAAAATCTTGAAGAGAGCAATTTAAAAACATAATGTTGAGGTTAAGAGTAATTACTGCATTCTGATCGGTAATTACTCCCCTCGATCAAATCAGATAATAACTTTAGCAATGATGTAGGTCAATTAAGAGCAGTTATCGATAGCAGAGGACAAATGACTTCAAAAATCGTTTTCTAAGAATTATTAAAAGTAATAGCCTGATATGGAAGCAACAATTAAGCTGTTCTACATGATAAGTCAATTTCGTGTTTTGTCATTGAAATGGATGTGACTTATTATTTTTTTGTTTATTTTCACCACTAGTTGCTAATTGTCACGCAATGCTAATTCTCACTACTTCGAGTCATAGCTAATTTTGTGTCTGGTTTGTCTGGTTTTGGCCGATTTTTCTCTGGATTCCCGGTTCATATTTCCACCCCCTCACTTCGGGTTGCTTAGAATAAATTTTCTACTTGTCAAGAATTATCAAGATATTATCAGGTTACGCCAAGAAAATTTCTTGACATGTCTTGATAAGATCTTGCCAAGATCTTATCAAGGTGTTCCAAGAAATTTTGTCTATCAAGATTTTGGCAAGATGTGCCAAGTTTTGCGCGAGTTGGCAAGTTGTTACATGACATGGCAATGTGTATCAAGTTTCGTTTCACTGGGTGGGTTTTTTGAAGAGTGGACAAAAAAGACAATTGTCGCCCAAACCTACAAAATTACTATTATTTGCCGGAGACACGTAATTTTAAAGCCACTTAGCTAATAAAAGCAGAAACTGAAAACAAAAAAAGTTTTTGTAATGGCTAACCAGAAGGCCACCGAAACGTCAGCAAAATAGGTGAATTATATAACAAAAAAAAACAGGAGTGAAACTGAAAACTTCACCTAAAAATTGTCAGAATCTGTAAGGATAAAGTCATAAGAACCATGAGCTACCAACAGCAAAACTTGTTTTTGCATCAGCAGTAGGTCTATAGCAGCTTTGCAACAGGATTATGTGGACTAACTGCTATGCAACAAAATGAAATAATCAAGAGCAAAACACACATAGTACTTACATTTTTTGACGATAGATTGCATCAAAGTAATTAAAAAATATTAGCTGCCTATTTACAAATTTGTTCAACTGAAAATATGTATTGTTGGAACACACGCATCCTAAAGAAGATTTCAAAAGTCCGAAGAGAAACCGGCAACAAGAAGAGGTCAAAAAGCTGCTTGTGAACAAAATCTGTTCTAGGATTAATGTTCAGGAACGTAATTTTTTTTGCATCCTATGACCCATCATGGCTCTCATCAATTCTCCGGTTTTACTTCCGTTTGGAATTAAAAATGTGAAAAGATTCTTTAGAAAACAACAGAGCAACACTACAATACCAATTCCTTGGATTGTAAAAAAAAACAAAACTTAAATACTATCCATATTTTCTATTGGTAAAGAGGAGCGCCAATGCAAATCAAATTTTTAAATTTTTCTTAAGAATATATTATAGGTTTTGGGAAAAGGAAAATTTCATTTTTCCTCACAACAGAGGCCAAAAAATCAAGGAAAGGAAAAAAATAACAAGAAATGCTATATTTCTCACATTTAAGCTGATTAAAGTGTTCAACTGTGAAACAAATAGAAAGATCAACAAAGGCATTGGAGTGAACTGATTTGTATTCAAATAATACGTAGACACTTCGATTCAAAATCCCAAAAACGTGAAGAAACCTAAGAACGTTTAACATTTTGTGTTCGAAGACACTATATACTAACTTTTTTCGTCTTCATTTCAGCCTTCACTATTGAATTCATCGCATTGTAAAAATGTTGCATTAGCAGGTTACATTACTTCGGCAAATGTACTCTGCTAGAAATTTTTGCCTTGTGCCGACATATGTGACATTCTTTTGTCACTTTTAACCACATTTCGCCTAAAACGTGAATTGTGAGTAGTTGTGACGCTAAGTGATGAAAGATATATAGTTAGAGTAACACAGCTTTGTTTCAGCTTATCAGTTCTGACAAATTTGACGCATTGGCCAATTATTTAATTCAAAAAAGCATTTTGAAAAACATTTTGAAAGCATTTTTCAAGAAAGCATCTTAAAAAGATATTAATTTGAATTTCAAAACTTAAATTTTGATTTTTGTTTTTTTGAAAATATTTTAATAGCTTGATTTAGGCTTCAATCTGAACAGAAGAATTGCTTAAGGTATGTCGAAAAATATATACTAAGAGTAAAACCGCTTTGTTTTAGCTAACCAGTTCTGACAAATTTGACTCATTGACCAACTATAGACTTCAAAAAAGCATTTTGAATGGACGGACGACATCTTAAAAAGATGTTGATTTGAATATCAAAACATAGATTTTGATTTTTTTTTTCCATTTTTTGGTTATTTTATTAAAAATCCTACAGTGCTAAACATCTTCGTTAAAATTATGGTTGTTAAAAATTAGAAACATTTTCTGTGGACAAAACAAACGCAGAAGATTTAAGCAATGTGGATAAATGTGACGGATATATCCACTTTTGAGCGAATTTGAAGGTTGTTCCTACTGTCAGCGTTGTCCACACTTATATGTACAACACGCACGTTCCAGAAATTCCATTATACATAACCAGCAGGTGACTTCCATAAATTTTGATGTTTTTATACCTGAAAGCTAATGATTTCATTTTGAAGTTTAAATGAAGTTACGTAATTCTGCTGGAAAAAAGTTTGGGTTTATTTTTGTGCCGGTGGTTTGCGATAAACACTAGAAGTTGTCAGTACTTTTAAGCAGTGTTACAAATTTTATACAAGCTTTGCAGCTGTTGGCCAATGTAGTAGATATTGACTCGTAGAAATTCAATTTGAAACTGAAGCCTTTAGTAAAAAGTTTAATTGTTCATCGAATTACGGAAAAATTTTAAAATCAATCGAAGAAAGTACTTTTTTCAAAAAACCAGATTTAATTTTAGTAACTGATAAAACTGCGATTTATAGACACGATTTTACAGAATTTTTTATCCTAATTTAGGTTTATTTTTGTTTTCAACTGTACTTGGTTACAGAATGGCTTCAAACTCTGATTCTATTTTTCCTGTTAAGTGGTTGTCTATAAACGTCAGAACGTCAGAAGTTCGATTTTGCTATCTACCACCAGAAGTGCAATGTATAGCTGAAAAGGTCTTGATATAAAAATCCAATTAATCAGTGAAAAATTTAATAGAATCATTTGATTCAAACGAAGAAATTTAAGTACTTTTATATATATTTATGTTTTTAACTGTTCGTGGTTACAGAATGGCTTCACATTTTGTGGTTGTCCTGAAACGCCAGGTGTTAGATTTCGCTATCAGCTATCAGAGCATCAATTGACAGCTGAAAAAACTGGATAAAACAGTTCAATTAATCAGTGAAATATTGAAAAGCATTAGTTGAATCAAATCATAAAATAAAAGTAATTTTTAATACAAATGGTGTAACCACATTTCACTTTTAACCACATTTCGTCTAAAACGTGAATTGTGAGTAGTTGTGACGCTAAGTGATGAAACATATATACTAAAAGTAACACAGCTTTGTTTCAGCTTATCAGTTCTGACAAATTTGACGCATTGGCCAATTATTTAATTCAAAATAGCATTTTGAAAAGCATTTTGAAAGCATTTTTCAAGAAAGCATCTCAAAAAGATATTAATTTGAATTTCAAAACTTAAATTTAGATTTCTGTTTTTTTGAAAATATTTTAATAGCTTGATTTAGGCTTCAATCTGAACAGAATAATTGCTTAAGGTATGTCGAAAAATTTATACTAAGAGTAAAACCGCTTTGTTTTAGCTAAACAGTTCTGACAAATCTGACTCATTGACCAACTATAGACTTCAAAAAAGCATTTTGAATGGACGGACGACATCTTAAAAAGATGTTGATTTGAATATCAAAACATAGATTTTGATTTTTTCCATTTTTTGGTTATTTTTTTAAAAATCCTACAAGGCTAAACATCTTCGTTAAAATTATGGTTGGTAAAAATTAGAAACATTTTCTGTGGACAAAAAAAAATTAAGCAATGTGGATAAATATGACGGATATATCCACTTTTGAGCGAATTTGAAGGTTGTTCCTACTGTCAGCGTTGTCCACACTTATATGTACAACACGCACGTTCCAGAAATTCCAATATACATAACCAGCAGGTGATTTCCATAAATTATGATGTTTTTATACCTGAAAGCTAATGATTTAATTTTGAAGTTTAAATGAAGTTACGTAATTCTGCTGGAAAAAAGTTTGGGTTTATTTTTGTGCCGGTGGTTTGCGATAAACACTAGAAGTTTTCAGTACTTTTAAGCAGTGTTACAAAATTTATACAAGCTTTGCAGCTGTTAGCCAATGCAGTAGATATTGACTCGTAGAAATTCAATTTGAAACTGAAGCCTTTAGTAAAAAGTTTAATTGTTCATTGAATTACGGAAAAATTTTAAAATCAATCGAAGAAAGTACTTTTTTCAGAAAACCAGATTTAATTTTAGTAACTGATAAAACTGCGATTTATAGACACGATTTTACAGAATTTTTTATCCTAATTTAGGTTTATTTTTGTTTTCAACTGTACTTGGTTACAGAATGGCTTCAAACTCTGATTCTATTTTTCCTGTTAAGTGGTTGTCTATAAACGTCAGAACGTCAGAAGTTCGATTTTGCTATCTACCACCAGAAGTGCAATGTATAGCTGAAAAGGTCTTGATATAAAAATCCAATTAATCAGTGAAAAATTTAATAGAATCATTTGATTCAAACGAAGAAATTTAAGTACTTTTATATATATTTATGTTTTTAACTGTTCGTGGTTACAGAATGGCTTCACATTTTGTGGTTGTCCTGAAACGCCAGGTGTTAGAGTTCGCTATCAGCTATCAGAGCATCAATTGACAGCTGAAAAAACTTGATAAAACAGTTCAATTAATCAGTGAAATATTGAAAAGCATTAGTTGAATCAAATCATAAAATAAAAGTAATTTTTAATACAAATGGTGTATCACTGGCTAAAAGAAGTAACCGTGGTTTATAGCCGTATCAATTGTTTGGATTGTTTTGGGCTAATCTGAAAGATTTAGGAATTAAAATTTTGCATATTAATACATCTTCCTCTGCTAAATTTTCAAACTTTCAGGAATAACTTGTTATATCGTACAATCAATATATTTACAATCAATTTTACAATTTTTATTTAGTTTAGAGTTTTTATTTAATTGTCTATCATGGATCAAAAAGGCCCCCCCTCTCCATCCCTCCCTCCACTCCCGAAGTTTTTTTAATCGTATCCACAATTAGTGCACAAAAGCAGTCATTAATTGGATGCATCCTATTATTCTATTTCAGCAGACACCCCCCGATCCACCCCTATGCGCTTTTTGTAACACTCCAGCTCCAAATTATGTATTATTGTACAGCAAGTTGATCTGTAAAAGTTAAAAATTGCACGAATGCAGAAAGTTATACATGGGTGGAAAGGGTACATGCCCACTATATAAGCTTGGGGGGTCAAAAACAGAAAAGGGAACAGGGTGTCTGATACCAATAATTTGTTCAAACATGCACGCACATCAAAGCCCATTAGTTGTTTTTGGATTAAAGCAACAGTTCGAGTTTTCCAAAGTTTCACGGAGTTTCTGTAACTTTGCGCATGTTGAAATATGGCGTATAGAACTCATGAGCATAAATGGTGCTATCTATAAATCTGACTTTCAGAAAGCCACCTCTGATAGCTGGACTTGGAGTACCTTTACCTCTAGGTTTTTCAATCACAGAATGAACAAAGCTTGTTGACACTCCTTCCCCGTTTATTGTAAGCTTTTGTGGCCACTCAGTTGGAGGGGATTCCAAGAAAAGGAAGTTTGGGCTTATAAGTTGGAAGTTGATGTTTCCTCCTCTGATAAAGGGAAAATAGTAGTAATCCAGGGAGAGAGTTCGGTCGGAAACAAAGGGGTCATCCACAGCTTTCATCTCATATGCGTACATTAGCAGATTTGAAAACATTGTTCCTACAGTCAGCCTGTTAAAACACACAAAATATTGCTGAAAATTGTGGAACGTTGCTGGAAAAAAGTTCAAATATAAAAAATGTCTCGTACATTGCTTAAATACACCGCATTTTTTTTGAAAAACATAAATGTTATTCAAACACACAAAAAAACTGATCAACCACCTAAAACAGTCTATCTGAAAAGAAACGTAACAAGACAAGTCCTGACCTACAGTTCAAAAAAATTCATTGACTGAACAAAACACTAGAGCTCGAATAGACTCTGACTTAATGGGAAAAACTATTTAAAAAAATCCTGTCGAAGAAACAGAAATACATCAAAGCGAAAAAGCCGCAAGTGAATACAAAAAAAACTCGCGAGAACACAAATTTTTGTTCTTGTACCGTTTTCTCACCATACATAAAAAATAGAAAAAAACTCATGCCGCAAAACCACTCATTTTTTCACTCCCTGTTTCGGAGTAGCCGAAATCATCAGTTCAATTTGTCTTCAAAAATCATGAAATAAGACATAGCCAGAAGAAATCCGGAAACGACTCGAAGGAGAAAATTGACTTCCCTAATTGACATAATGATTATCCTTCTTAAATACACCAATCAGACAATAACATGACAATGAACAATGAAAAAGTATCTGACCAGAGATAATGATAAAGCATCTGCTAAAAAACTTCATAAATTGGAACTCAAACGCAACTATTGGCAAAACACATTTAGTTTTCATTTGTTAAGCGACTACAAAAGAACAGAACAACCCAGCAAAGAAAATTAAAGTAGAGAAAACAGAGGTAAGGGGGAAGAAATTATTTAGGACAAAGTCAAAAAAGTAACTTTTTCTGCAGAATTTGAAATACATTTTGCTTTAAATTATGAAAAAATTGCCAAGATTTTACTTTCAAACCATTTTTTTAAAAAAAGTTTATATTTCTTCTCAAGCATAGACCAATCCAACACTTTTATAATATAAGAAAGCGAAGAACAAACAAAAACTAAAAAATTAGAAGTTTACATTAATTTTTAATGAAAATTACCCTTTATAACTTATATTGACTTCAAACAACGCCTCTAGAAAAATTCCGAGTAAAAAATTGAACAGTAAAAGGTAGCGCGCACAGGAATTCAGAAGAAAACAGCAAAAAACGCGACAAATTAGAAAAAAATCCACCACAATCTGCAAACAATTACTCCATAATATTTACCAAAACAACTCAAAGAGCTGCCAAACAACTCAAAACAACTCAATCAAATCAATCAAAAAGCTGCAAAAACAACTACTTTGAACCATATACTTTTCCAAATGCTAGAAAGCTTTAAATACTACAAAAACTAAAGACAATTTGAAATAAGAAAAAACACCTAGAAAGAGTTTATGAATTTTTTTGTATTACGAGAGCACATAGAGGCATTTTTTCCAGCACCGTCTTCCTGTCTCGGTGTGACCAATCACTGCTTCAATTTAACATTGTTTTGCAACATTGTTGAACTTTGATTTAAAATGATAATATTGTTAAAAGGTGAAAAAACATCAAATATATAAAATCATGTTCAAAAGTCAGGAATTCACATCTGGCTTGAAATACAGAAAATGCCCAATATTCATTTCGGAAATTAAAAAATAGATTTTTAATTTTTGACGTCAGAAGAAAAATTTTTTTGTATCCAGAAATGAACATAAAAAACTCTTTTTCTTGAAAATAGTGAAATTAATTTGATATCAAGAAAAACGCAACCTCTGCTTTTTCATTAAAAGGGCGCAAAATAATATGAAATCAATGCTTTTAATCAAAGAATTACTCTGGCAAGTCGTGATGGAGAGATAGCTGTTGATAGGTATGCAAACTAAAATTAAATGCATCAGGATTCCTTTGAAAATTTGTTCGCCCGAAAAAAATTGGCGGATCATTGTTTTTGTCTAATCCTCTTCCAAATATCAAAATCTCAAATATTTGGATCCCTAGAATCAAACAAGGGACGAACTGGAAAAAAATGAAGAAAGTCTTCCCTTTTGATACCAATCAGAAAACAATCTTTGTAAAATCCCAAATCAATTGTTTTTGTATATTTTTTTTTGGAAAGATGCAGTTATCTTGCGTTAACGATTAATCAACATTTTATGTATAGAAGATAATAGATACCTACTTGGCATTGGCTATAGCCCGAACATCAGTTAAAAACTGCAGAAGTGAGTGAGGACTGAACCGCTCCGCTTGTTCACTAACGTTGAGACCAAATGTTTTGAACTCATTCAGGGAAGTGTCATCGTTTTTTATCTGAGCGTCAAAATCAAACCAGTTCTTGTTATCGTCTGTAGCTACCCATGTAACTTTGGTTCTACATAAGTGTTTTCGAACCAAACACAAGTATTTGAGGGCCATCAAATACTATCAAGGCAGCTGTTTTTTCCGCGCTGTTTTATTTTTACCTACTCGTTAAAAAACCTACATGAAGCAACTATCTCTTTAAATATGATAAGTTGTTATTATTTGTTTAGTCATTTATTGTTGTGGACATAACCTAGCAGGTCAGTGGTAAGGGCAGGTTTGTCTTTTCCTTTTCAAAAAGAACAAAAATTGAACCACTAAAACCATTGTGGCAAATGTTCAACTTTCTAGCTAAATGCAGCTCAGAATTAATCGTCCAAATATTTCTTGGACACTCATAAGTTTATTTCCATTTAATCACAGTAAGCTCAAACCATTTATTTTTAATAAATTTTTCAGTATCTCGGTTAGTGACCACGCACAACAGTGGCGACCTGGAATAAGAGTGACAAGGACTGTTTATCCTCAAGCAGGTCGTGGAAAATAGTGTAAACTCGAGGGACTGTATTCAAAAAATCTGAAAATAGCCAGGTAATGTATCTGAAATAATAAGTTGAATAATTTTGAATGATACGTTGATGCTTGTTACAGCCAGCGTATAAAAAAAAATACTCAATTTCCATTTAATCTTCTTTAATTGTCCCTAGTCTCATCTTCTCTATCAAATTAAATAAAGAGCAATAAGATTTTTCAGAACCGTAACCTTTTAAAGAGAGAGTGAGAGAGAGATAGAATCAATTTTTTTGTATAAATACAAAAAAAGCAAGGATGATCAACGGGGACATCAAGTTTCTCTTTTCAGATCATCCTCTAAAAGTTGTAAGATTTTGCCTCATGTTTATTGTCTCAACATTGTTGCAATTTGCAATGTTCTCAACTTTGGCATTTGAAGGCAACATTTTGGTAATGGTCATCTAAATCATCACAAGTTGTTTTCATACTTGAAATAATATAAATGGATGCTTGGATGACTCGTAGCTTTTTTTGTTTCAAATATCCTTATCTTTCGTGTACACTCTACTCCACTTATGCTTCGAAGGAAAACCGATTTACTTGCTTCGAAAAAAAACATAAACAAACCAGAGCATCGAGATCTTTGGTCAAGTTGAAAATTTTGAATTCAATTACCAACATTTTATCAAATTTTTGATCGGATGTTTTTCAGAACATTTTTGTTACCCATTCATCAGCAATTTGAGGGCCTAAATTACTGATGTCAGATTTTGTTCTTTACCATTCAATTGTTTTTTTGCTATTGTTCATTTTACGTTTTGTTTAGTCGTTTGTGATTTCAAAATCTTTAACACCCAAAAACAACTTACTAGTTAATAACATTTTTTTTCATTTCTACTTCTGTTTTGATTGTTTTGATTTGTTCGATGCTGTATTTAAATTTATTGTGATTAATTCACGATTTTGAACAAATTCATGTTTTTTAACGAGGACCTCAATTTTGATGTTTCTTTTGATTCTTATGGCTGATTAGTTCCTCTTGTCGGCTTGCAGATCTTAGTTTTCGGACTTTCAAAATCATTAGTTGTCTAATTGTTTGGATCAGTTTTTGCCATTTTTCTTTCGTTTTATATGATTTGTTTCCCTTAGTTTTCAAGTGTTATGTTAACATTTTAGAGTAGTTTATAGCTCGTAGTTTTGAATTATAGAAAAATTAACAAATATATTGTTTCTGGGACTTCAGTACTCAAATTCGCTACGTTTTCCAATTCTTTTTCATTTTTTTGTCTGATATGTTAATCTTTTGGTATCAAGTAGGTTTTTGTTAATTTTGTAACTGTTTGACGGGTAGGCTTCGGTTCGTAGTTATTGATTCAAACAATAACTTCGAAAGACCGCACCTGCGGCTCAGTGACAGTCAGTACTGATTCAGAACAATTTCAGAGACTTTACCTTAATGTTAGGTACGGGAGTATTCAGCGAGGAAATAAACAGTTGCCTGGTGTGCTGGTAAAACTTTTTCAAGTTTTCTTTTTTCAGTGCTTCGTATGTGGACGGAAGTGATCTGAGGTATATCAACGTCCGCATCCATTAACCGACTGTCTCTCAAGAGTTTCGCAATTGACTGCTCCGAATGATAACTTAAATGGGATCTATTATGTTTCGGCCCCCCAACTTAGTGAGCATAAATCTTTTATGACCCCCAGGCGCACGTGCTATTATTTACATTGTAACGTGCTATATAACCACATATAATTTGTAACTGGGTTCTTAAAAAAACACGGGGAGCCGAAACAGAATATATCCCTTAAATGTAACATGTGTTTCAAAATGACGCCTCTATACCAGCCAGCTGTATCTTCGTGGCAAAATTCCAGTGATCTTTTAACCTCTGCTGGGACGTTTAAGATGTATCTAAGGTATTTTGGTGATCGAACTGAAATGAACCGTTCCGGTTCTTTTCGTTGCTCCCCTGATGAACAAATTTTTAGATCTTCGTAATATTTGCCCAAATTTCCACGATCGTATGGAAAATGGGAGTCGTCTATAAGGCAAGAGGAACCAGTTTGCAGAGCCACTGCTAGACAGGTTTCTATACGGTGTAAAATCGTTCCCATTCCCAGGCTCTTAGCCATGCCAGTATTACCATTTTTGCCAACATCACTGCAAGGAAACAAGCCAAAATTGTTCTGGTTAAGTTTGTTCTTAGCATATTGCCAGTTGCGTGATAACTAGGGATTTACAACAGTAATTGAAAACTAAAGTGAAATTTGTTGATGCTCAATCTGATTGAAAAGTTGATTATAAAACATAAAAATCTCATGATTAGCTGATTAAATTATAATGGCAGCTGGTCTTCCTAATATTTCGTTTGGAATTTTTTTGTTTTAGGAGGAGAGGCTGTTCTCAGCTCCAACAGATTTCCATTTGCATTGAAAAAAATGGGTCACAACCAACAGATATCTCAGTCTTACGGTATAATAAATTTTTCTTAGTTTTATTGTATACATTTCAATGAAATTTAGATTCTATAAACAAAATTATGAAACAAACAAACTGTATCGACACAAAATGTTTTACGTAAATAAGAGCTACAACTATAAAAATAAAATTTATTAAGCAACCTAAAAAGTTCAAGGGGAAAATGGGCCGAAGCACACAAGCTACATCAGCTTCGTTGGGGGACAGCCAAAAAAGTACACAGGACTATGTCAACATAACTCAAAACAGCCAGAAATATTTAAGTTTTTCCTCATCAAATCCTTAGGTGTCGGGTCAAAGTGGGGAAGATGAATTCAACCCCCAGTGTCGTTTTCCAGTAGGCACAATTGTCTTTTTCCCCGACAAAAACGGAAGACTTTATCGCAGCAAAGTTGTTGAACACACAGGCTCCAAAACGAAAATTCATTATTTGGGATACAACTCCAAAGACGACGGAGTGTTCGACTCCAAGTCAATTTGGGCTTATCATAGTTTCGAAGCAAAACTCTCAAAACTATACAGCACAAAGTCAAGAAATCTAACGATTATGGCCCAAGAGGAAATCGACAAACTAGTCAGTGACCCCAATCAGCCATCAAATGACGCTCCCCCCGACCTGACAAACAACACACTACCAGACATAGAAATTATTTCCAGAACATTTGTACCCACAATTAGACACGTTCCCATTAAAGCTCGACTGCGATGGTCGAAGTTCATAACAGAGATTTGGTCAAAATGTCATACAAATCCAACAGATATAGAAAACTGGAAAAACCTTCTGGCCTCTTCTAAATGTATCTTGCGCACAGCTTCACGTGGAGGTGGAAAACACAGGTTCCAGAACGAAAAACTTATCAATGAGCGCATTGCTCGATGGGAAAATGGCGACAGAGGGACTTTGTGGAACGAAGCTATTCTGTCCAGAGCAGCCAAAAAAGCAAGGAAAACATCGAGTCAGAACGAAAATAAAATGTTGGAAAGAGCGAAGAGACTATGTCATCAAGGCCTTTTTGGAAAAGCTGTAAAAATTTTAAGCTCAGACGGACTTGCACCTTCCAATGAGAAAACCTACAAAGATCTTTGCTCTCTGCATCCTAAAGAAAAAGAGCCGATTCTACCGGTCATTGATGAGTTGTGCTTGGGATATCAATTCTCAGAGAAAGTTGTCAATGACATGTTGTCTTCCTTCCCCAAAGGTACTGCAGCCGGTCCAAGCATGATGCATCCTCAGCATCTATCAAACGCCATTCGCTGCAATAACCCTGAACAGTCCAGAATCGCAATGCAAAAACTCACCAGCCTAATCAACTTCTGTTCAGCTAGTGGCTTTCCAACTGACGTTGGCCCAACTTTCTGTAACGCCTCTCTTACAGCTTTGACGAAAAAGAAAACAGGTGTACGACCCATTGCTGTCGGAGAAGTTTTCCGTCGTCTTGTGGCTAAATGTCTTGTTTCCTTTGCTAAGGAGGAAGCATTAGAAATTTTCTGTCCAAATCAACCTGGAGTTGCCATAAGGGGAGGGGCGGAATCTATTATCCACGCAACAAAGCTAATATATGAAGAGTGTGGAAAGAGAGAAGGCTTAAGAGTCCTCCAGATAGATTTTGAAAACGCTTTCAATTCTATCAAACGACAGAGAGTTTTATCAGAATGCCTGAAACAAATACCAAGTATATATCCGTTTGTTAGCTCGTGCTACGCAAAACACAGTTCACTGTTCTACAACGGTCAGGCCATAAAGAGTGAAAGTGGGGTGCAACAAGGTGATCCTCTGGGGCCACTTTTGTTTTCTTTAGCTCTCATGCCTCTCGTTAACAAGATTAAGCAGGAAGTCCCCATGCTCTTACAGAACTCTTGGTATCTCGACGACGGCATTCTGGCGGGAACTGAAGCCGAATTATTGCATATCTTAGATATTTTGGATAGTGAAGGCAAAGATTTGGGTTTCAACGTAAAGACCTCAAAATGTATATTGTGGTATCCCCAAACCATGAGCACTTTAGATCAAAACATTAGGCGTGCTGATCCCGAAGGTTTTGAAGTACTCGGGGCGCCAATTGGAACTGAGACTCATCATGCCAAAGTTTTATCCAAGAGGGTGGAGAAAATTGAGCCTCTCCTAGATCGCTTACAGCAACTTGACGATCCTCATGCTGCTTATGGCATACTTAAAATTTGTATTGGTACCCCCAAAATGTTGTACTCTCTACGCACAGTTAAGCCAAGCCCCTCAGTTACTAAAGTCTTATTTCTTTTTGACAATGCACAGAGGGATTGCTTAGAAACAAGACCTTTGCTCTCTGCATCCTAAAGAAAAAGAGCCGATTCTACCGGTCATTGATGAGTTGTGCTTG
Organism: Convolutriloba macropyga; assembly: GCF_964194025.1. Taxonomy (NCBI): domain Eukaryota; kingdom Metazoa; phylum Xenacoelomorpha; order Acoela; family Convolutidae; genus Convolutriloba; species Convolutriloba macropyga. The sequence goes on along the minus strand of NW_027450565.1, from coordinate 5,252 downwards.
GGATATCAATTCTCAGAGAAAGTTGTCAATGACATGTTGTCTTCCTTCCCCAAAGGCACTGCAGCCGGTCCAAGCATGATGTATCCTGAGCATCTATCAAACGCCATTCGCTGCAATAACCCTGAACAGTCCAGAATCGCGATGCAAAAACTCACCAGCCTAATCAACTTCTGTTCAGCTAGTGGCTTTCCAAATGACGTTGGCCCAACTTTCTGTAACGCCTCTCTTACAGCTTTGACGAAAAAGAAAACAGGTGTACGACCCATTGCTGTCGAAGAAGTTTTCCGTCGTCTTGTGGCTAAATGTCTTGTTTCCTTTGCTAAGGAGGAAGCATTAGAAATTTTCTGTCCAAATCAACTTGGAGTTGCCATAAGGGGAGGGGCGGAATCTATTATCCACGCAACAAAGCTAATATATGAAGAGTGTGGAAAGAGAGAAGGCTTAGGAGTCCTCCAGATAGATTTTGAAAACGCTTTCAATTCTATCAAACGACAGGGAGTTTTATCAGAATGCCTGAAACAAATACCAAGTATATATCCGTTTGTTAGCTCGTGCTACGCAAAACACAGTTCACTGTTCTACAACGGTCAGGCCATAAAGAGTGAAAGTGGGGTGCAAAAAGGTGATCCTCTGGGGCCACTTTTGTTTTCTTTAGCTCTCATGCCTCTCGTTAACAAGATTAAGCAGGAAGTCCCCATGCTCTTACAGAACTCTTGGTATCTTGACGACGGCATTCTGGCGGGAACTGAAGCCGAATTATTGCATATCTTAGATATTTTGGAAAGTGAAGGCAAAGATTTGGGTTTCAACGTAAAGACCTCAAAATGTATATTGTGGTCTCCCCAAACCATGAGCACTTTAGATCAAAACATTAGGCGTGCTGATCCCGAAGGTTTTGAAGTACTCAGGGCGCCAATTGGAACTGAGACTCATCATTCCAAAGTTTTTATCCAAGAGGGTGGAGAAAATTGAGCCTCTCCTAGATCGCTTACAGCAACTTGACGATCCTCATGCTGCTTATGGCATACTTAAAATTTGTTTTGGTACCCCCAAAATGTTGTACTCTCTACGCACAGTTAAGCCAAGCCCCTCAGCTACTAAAGTCTTACTTCATTTTGACAATGCACAGAGAGATTGCTTAGAAACATTAATCAAGGGAAATGTTACGTGCAGCAATTGGAAACAAGCAAATTTGCCTATCAAGTTGGGTGGATTGGGTTTGAGATGCTCAAGTGACCAACATCTAGCTGCTTTTATTAGTTCAGTGGAGTCCGTTTAGTCTACAGTGGAAGCTCTTCTTGGGATGAAACCCACTCTGGAAAATGAAGTTAACGCGAATTGCCTTGTTGGATTGCAAGATGTAGATAGGAGAGTTCAGAAGAAAATTCAGGAAAAGTTTGATCAAAAGTCACTCAATGGTCTTCTATCACAGGCAATAAATGTGCGAGAAAGAGCTCGGTTGCAGTCTCTTCTTGCTCCCAATGCAGGCGCTTGGTTAACAACGCCCCCTATATCCGCACTGGGACTGCATCTGGAAACGGAAGAGTTTCAAAATTGCGTCAAATGTAGATTGGGTATCCCTATATATGATGCTCCCCGAAATTGTCCCTACTGTAAAAATGGTGTCATCGATATATACGGTGACCATTCGTTAACTTGTGGAGGACGAGGAGATAATATTCATCGTCACGACCGTCTGAGAGATAAAATTTTCTCTTCTTGTGTCTCTGCAAGTTTGAGCCCTTCGCTTGAAAAAAAAGAACATTAGCAGCACCAACCAATCCCGACCTGCAGACGTATTTCTACCCTCCTGGACGCAAGGCAAATCAGCAGCGCTCGATGTAACATTGGTGTCATCCCTGCAATCAACAATCATTGCAAATGCGGCGGATACACCCGGTTATGCGTTAACATATGCTGACGACCGCAAACTAGCTGCCCATGACGCTGACTGCAGAGAAGCCGGAGTGAATTTTTTGCCGCTATCATTTGAAGTTCTTGGCGGTTGGTCTGAAACCTCGCGAAGGACAATTAGGAGAATAGCTTGTCTAGGGGATGGAAGAAACGCTTTCTCGGAAGGTTCTAGTGTTGCGATCAACTGACTGACTCAATCCCTTTCAATCCAATTAATGCGTGGGAACGCAAACATGATAGTTACCCGTTTCGCCTAAATAATGTCCACGGATGCTTGTAACTAGTCCTGGGTATGTGCCTCCCAAATAGAAGTGACAGTTCTTCATGATTAATTTGCTTTAAACTCACCCAATGAGAGGGGAGTTAGAAAGTGAAAAAGACAAAAGTAACTAGTCCTGGATATGTGTCACCAACAGAAGTGACAGCTCTTCATGATTAATTTGCTTTAAACTCACCCAATGAGAAGGGAGTTCGAAAGCGAAAAAGTCAAAAGTAAAGAAGGTACAGTAATACTTGAGCAAAGGAATGAACAAAAAAGAGCGAATTGACAATTTGTAACCGCATTTTGAAATCGAAAATGGACTAATTGATTCAGATTGAAACATGACTGGCTAATTGATTTAAATGGAACCACGATATAAATCATGCAAATGAGTAATAAGAAAACAAAGTAATTTAAAAGTAATTGATTAAAAAAAATGATATCTATACAACTTTAACTTACTGCATGAAATCTTTTTCTGCAGTATCTTTGTTTTTAGTTCACAGTTAATTAAAAATTAGGAGCGTTATGAGTGGAGTTTCTTATTTATAAAGCAACTTTTTTAAGTTTTTCTGTTGTTTTGAAATCTTTTTAGACTAAAATTCTTCCAAAGGTTTGAAACATAATATTTATGGTTTCTTTAAACAAAAATTTTTCACAGGCATCAAAATTTAAAAAATATATACAAGTATTTTAAGACAGACTTTTCAACTTTGTTTGAAAAAGTGTTTCGAGAGGAGTGAAAGTATTCAAAATAGGATACTCAGAAATGAATTTTGAAGTTAAAAGTTTTTATTTCTTGTGTAAAGGTGCGTCGCTAAGCTTTTTACATCAAGAATTCTAAGGTCGTTAGAGCATTTGTTTTGAATCAATACTACAAATTAAAAAATTTATTAAAAAACTTTCTCAACAACTAGAAATAAAACTTCACATGAGGTATACACTTCAAAAAATATTTTTTATGTAAATATAAAGTGTGTTTTTTGTTTAGTTTTATTTCTTTTAATTAGTTTTCGGAGGTTGCCTTTTGATTTTCTTCAAAAAATGCTTTTGATAATTGAGATGGGCAAGCATAATTAAAGACAACAATTTTTTAATTTGTACTAAGAAAAATGTGTCTTATGTTGTTAGCACCTCGAAGAAGCACTCACTTCTTCGGAACAAAGTCGTGCTTTTAATGCTTCAAAAAATTTAGTCTTTTTCAGTGTTATGGGGCACTTTTTGTTTTTTTTTGGTGTCTAAGTTACAACTCATCTGCTTTCCGACACTTGTTATTAAATTTTTTACTTAGCCTTCATCCCAGTTTCAATCCACTAACAAATATTTCAAGAGTCTAATGCACACTCTGTTTAAACCAAAAAACTTACTAAACTTAATTACCCAGGTCGAAATTGAATGGTTATCTTATTCTGGCAGAAAAGTTGCTATTTTGCAAGATTCTGGCAGAAAAATGGTTATTTCGCAAGATTCTGACAGAAAAATGCATATCTTGCAAGAATCAGGCAGAAATCTTGCAAAATTATGCATATTCTTGCAAGATTTCTGCCAGAATCTTGCAAGATAACCTATTTTCTGCCAGAATCTTGCAAGATAATCTTTTCTCTATCAGAATCCTCTAATATATCCATTTTTTGCACAAGATGAATTGATTAATGCGAGAATTTCTGACAGCAAGAGATTTGCACGAAAGCTCTTCTAAAGTACTTCGAAGCTCAAAGAAAAAAGACAAGCCGTGAATGATCACATTTTTTGGGCATTAGCAAGTAAAGTTAAGCGTAAGGAGTTGAATTGAATTTTAAGATGCAAAGAAGATTATCATATACTTTTTTCATCGAAAAAGGTAATCTGGGCGTGTAGTTATGTAAATCTTGATAAAATTGAAGGAAAAGATTGTTTGAAAGTGTTTTTTTTTTGTTTTAACAGTTCTCAAAGGCAGATTTTAATTTGCTTTCTTCAGATAATTCATATTCCCAGATTTAAAATCTATTTAATTTAAATCTATCATTTTTCTTAAAAACAAGCAACTGATTCTTATGTAAATTTTTCCTCAAAATGAAATATGTTGCATGAGTGAGAGCCAATAAGAGGACAGCTCGACCGGAACGAACTTGCAAGAATCTTGCAAGATAACCATTTTTCTGTCAGAACTTACATGATAACAATTTTTCTGCCAAGTCTTGTAAGATAACCAATTTTCTGCCAGATCCTGCAAGATAGGCAGTTTTTGCAGGATTCCTGCAAAATCTTACAAAATAACCATCTGGTCTCGATTGGGGTATTTTGTTCCTCAGGGAAAAAATAGTGGTTGTTTCCCTCAACAGAAGGACTTTGGTGTTCTTTTTACACAATTCGCCGTGTTGTGTCTCATAGATTTGACGTGAAATCTTCCTCTCAAATCTTGCCATTTCGGATGAACACTCTTTAATATTCTTGCTCATAATTTGCTCATACTTTTCCGTAATTCCGTCCAGCCAGTTTCCAACTTCTGCAAAAAAGTCCGCCAAGTTGGACTCAAATGCTTTGTTACTGCTCTTATCCAGATTCAGAGTATCAAAGCTCCTCTCGACATTTGAAAATCTCTGTACCTGTAGCCTGAATTGTTCACTCGTTTGCTGTAAAAGTAGCAATCTCTCCCGAACAAAGATCATACTCATGTCCAAAAAATTAACTTTTCTATCCACACTGTTTGTACTAACACACATTGTTATAATTTCAGAAAAGGTTCGTCTAACGGCTCCAAAGTTGGTAAAAATAATGTTTTCGGTTGTTAAATTCGGTTTCGAGCTACTGTAAATGACAGATTGAACTAATTTTTCAGCGGTTTTTGGCATAAACTTGTTTGTTGAAGGCGAGGGTGACGGTGGAAACATGGTAAAAAATGTAACTATAATAATGGCTGAAAGAACAAGGACTGGGCTGACAGAAGCAGTGCGGAATTTTGTAGAGTAAAGCAAAGGCATAATCTAAAACAATGTAGGCAAATCAATAATGAGCTGAAATACGAATTGATAAAGTTTTAAAATTTTTTTTAGCATAAATCTGTCTCGATTGAGTATTGAGTAAAATATGTTAAAAG
>NW_027450564.1:0-18779 GCF_964194025.1 Convolutriloba macropyga | reverse complement strand
GGAATGGTTTTTTTGCTTCTATACTACGAGTTTTCACATTTTTTTTTTGGTTTTTGGATTTTTTTTTCCATCAATGAGGTTTGTTTTCTAGTCTTGCCACATTTCTGAGAAGTCAGATGTCAAAATCTTTTAATGATTAGATTATGGTTTTTAACTGCTTCGACACCTTTTAGCAAAAGCTAATTCATTTCTTTATTTTTGTTCTTCTTCGTCGTTTGTCTTTAGTCTTTTAACTTGCTTTGGATAACTGTTGGTCTCAGCTTCTTCCTGGTAAGATCAAAGGAACCTATGCATTGATTTTAGCTGATAGCTAAAACTTTTTTTGACCAGATTTTTGTTGATGTTCAAAGAATGCGCTTTTGATTTCTGCGGATTAGATTATGATTTTAACGTCATCGACGTCCTTTTGTTGCAGCTAATACTGGAATTTTTTAACCTGTATTTGTTTTTTTTATAGAAGCACTACATAATCTGGATAAAAACAGGTCTCAAAGTACTCATATTGCGGTATGAATGGAAAAAAAAATCTGTTAAGAACTTCAATTAACATCTCATGGTTTTCATTTTTGGAAATTATCCTTTTTCAAGAAAACTTGAACTTGAACATGTTCTTTTCTTTTTCATTTCTGTTCTTTCTTGTATACTTGTTACCGGGTCTCATCAAAGACTGTTCAAACTTATTTTCTACTGCAAAAATAGTTTGCTTAGGTTTGCTTTTATTTGCCACGGTTTTGGCTTTGTTATTATGTACTTTATTTTAAAAAAGACATTGATTTTTGCATGCTTAAAGTTTGTTATTTGACTTTTTTTTCTTGTCTCGTATCCTTAAAATGGCAGGCTGTCCACATCGTCCCACTAATGTGGCGTTATTTTTTTACGAATTGATTTGAATTGGAAGCATTTTTTTTCATACACCAATTTTTTTTATCTATATCATAAATTTTTTGAAAGTTTTCTGTCTGTTCATCGTTTGGTAGAAAATTAAGCCAAAATTGTGTTTTAGCCGGGTCGGGACATTATATGCGGAAGCACAATACTGAGCCTCTTTTTCTGTTTAAAGGGCCTATAAAAAATCACAAAGTAAAGTTGTCAATTTTAAGTCCACTCGAAGATAAAATTCCATAGTGACTTGCTTGAACTATTTTTCGTTCAAAACTAGTTAGACATGGAAAAATTGTAGAACCATTTTGTAATATCGGCCGAAAATTAGTGCAAATATGTTTTTCATTTCAGTACGGAGCCAGTGAACTGAAACTTGGAACACCTTGATAGGAAACATACTAAATCTTGTTAATACTTGCCATGACCATGACATGGTACTAACCATGAAAATATCAAAACTTACAGAAACTTGCAAGCTCTTTACATGGCTGTCAAGAGATCAGATCTTGGCAAGGTAACTAAAAAAGATTAACCATGACATGGCAAGATATACCAAAATATAACAATTGAAAAGCGCCTTTAAACAAGATTTAGCACGAATCCATATGATTAAGCAAAAATTGTCACGATTTATCGAAAATTATAGAAAATTATCAAGGTTTATCGAGAATATTTGGAACATTCAGCTACCGTTAGTTTGTTATTCAACAATTGAGCCTAATTACAAGGTATCGTTGAGTTCTCAGAAGACTTTTCTGTCTTTTCTGAGGACTAGATACGTCGAGCAGCAATCAGAAAAGATAGCAAGTGTTATCAAGATTTGTCAAGATTTTGTCAAGCGCTGTCAAGAAATTTTATTAGTCCATCTTGATAAGCTCTTACCTATATCTTATCAAGATTCAAAACTCAAAAATTGTGACAATGAGCAAACTGTGTGCTCCCATGGATGGCACATTGCTAGAAAAACTGGTAATAAGTTTTGTTCATCCGGCTAAATGTGAGCATAACTGCCAACTCGCTAAAACACACACACACACAAAAGATTTTGTTCGAAGTAAATGAGAAATCGCTCAACTGAGCCAAAAAAGCATTCAACAGACAGCCCACCAAAAAAAAATTCAAATTTTTTGAATGACACAAAATAATCAAGAGAATATCAACAATAGCCTGCTATCGCAGCTTTTAATTAAAAAAGATTCTTCAGAAGTTTTTTGCTCAACTTCTGGACGCTCAACAGTTTACTTAAATAACTATTGCAATTTCCCTCCAGACAGTTGAGTTGGTTGAATAAATTACCATTCTGGCGCTTGATTACTATTCAGATTAATTATCCACCCAGGAACCGTTTTCTGATATATGTCGTCTGTTTTTTTCCTACTTCTTAAATGATCTGTACTCTCTCATCTTTCTCTCAGTGGATTGTTTGTTCAAGCTCTTACAGCAAAAAACAAAAAAGTGCATAAATAGACAAATTAACTGGAGAATAAAAATTTGTTATTTTCGACAAAATTTTGACCACTCCGCTGATCTTCTCATTAAGGACCGTATCCTGCCAGCCGAATCGTTTTTCTCAAAAGTTAGCCTAATCAAGCTACAAACAGATATAAGACCCTGGGAAACATCAGAAAATTTTAAACTGTTTACTAGTCGCCAAAACGCTAGACATAACAAGAGAAGTAATCAAATTATTATAAAAAAGAAAACGAAGTGGAGTAACAAATCTTTATCTTGGAGAGCGTCCGAAAATGAAACAAATTGCCCTCTTTAATAAAAACCTTTAACAGTATATCTTGCTTTAAAAAACTTTAACCGAGTTTTGGCTCGATCAGCACAAGAAACTGTCCGTTAATAAACAAATAGGAGCCTTCAAAGCCTATTTTCACCTATGAGAACGAACAGCTACAATTTTAAGATTATTATTATATTAAAAAAAACTAATTAATTTTTTTAACAATTGAAGGCATGTAGATACCTAACCTAAGGGTTGTAATCTGAATAACTTACCTGTTTCAATAAGAAAAGTTCTAAAAAATAGTGAGTGAAATTTGACTAACAGTGCAAACATAACCGACTAACGTCGGGCGAATTGCTCTCAAACGACCGGCGAGCGGTTGGCTTCGTCAGTAGCTAGCCACGGGGGGATGCACCGGGGGCTGATGGGGGGGCAACACTGGGTTGGGGGGGGCAACAGCGCGGTGGAGGGTGGAGGCAATAGTGGGGGTGGGGGGGGGGGGGGGGTGTGTCTCAACCTCTAAGAACCGCCCTTCACACCATAAGTATAATTATAAGTCTCCAAAGCAGTTTGAGCTGAAACAGAGCTGAAAGGCTCTAAGAGCACTTAATGCCCGCTGGGCGCTACCTGTTTATCCCGATTTTTAGTCAAAAGTGTCAGACGAAAAATCGGTCAAGCGAAAATTCGCATAAAAAAGACTTACAGTACTAATATAATTGATACAAGCTTCGTTTGAGAGCGATTAATAAACAAAACATAGCCGGCAGACTGCCGGAGAACAGCCGCCGTTGACGCGCTAGACGCACATCGCGGTTGAAACAGAAAGAAAAGAGAAGAGATAGAAATTGACAATTTTTTCTTTAGTTTCAAAAATTGTTTTAATTTAGTGTGCAGTTTCAGTTAGGTTGTATACCTATACCTACTTCAGCTTCTAAGGTGACGGGTATTAAGCCTAATACTAATATCAGCTAGCAGTCGCTATAATGAATTTTGATAACCTAATTCAATAAGACTTATTGACCGCGCTTTATTGGTTTATCGCGTTTCTTTTGACAATAAGCGCATTCACTAAATTACCTAATTCAATGCTTGAAAAAATTTAAAATCCATCTAGTTGATACAGTGAGTGAAGTAAGTCAGAAGTCAAACGTGAAAGGCTTGACTTATGTAAAGCGAAAAACGCGATCAAAAAGTAAAGCGGAATAAAAAAAAATCCCGAAAAGTCCTGACGTACAATCCAGATAATTTTTACTGACTTAACAGAAAACTGGACCTGGAATGGACTAAAATTAATTCTAAAAATTATCAGCTCAAAAAAATTTTCAAAAAACAGAAAATCTATGTTCATCCCGTTTTTGAGGACGAAAAGTCAAAAGCGTCAGACGAAAAATCGGTCAAGCGAAAAATCGCATAAAAAAAAGACAGACAAGACTAATATAATTGCTACAAACTTCGTTAAAGAGCAATTAAACATATTCGGCAGAATGTCAAACAATAGCCGCTGTTGATTCCAATAAGGATGATTGGGATTGAACGAATAGAAGATATTGAAAAAAAAAAACGATATTTATACAAAAACATTTTTAAGTCCGATTTATTTTGATGGCATTTTGTAGTTGAACATACTCTTGTCTCTCAGTTAGAGGCTACAGGGTCTAGTATCAATACCAATAAGCATTATAGATAGTAATTAAAACCTATGAGAACAAATTTCAAGTACCTTGCATCTAAAAATGGGCTTTATGGGTTTATCCCGTTTCGATTTCTGCCTTCAATTTTTTATACTGACTCTGTTCACTTCTAAAACGAAAAAACTAGGCCTAGAATGAACTATGAAAAGATTGGGAAAACGATTTAGAAAAAGAATCCGATCCAAAAAATCGAAAAAACAGGTTAAATCAAAGTGAAAGTGCCGCATATGAACAAAAAATCACCAGCGAGAAAAGAAATCTTGGTTCAAACTAACAAACTGGGTCTAAAATGAACAATGAATGAATTGGAAAAACAGTTTAGAAAAAAAATCCGATCAAAAAAATTCAAAAAACAGTAAAAATTAAAGTGATTTTGCTGCATGTGAACAAAAAAAATCACTAGCGAGAAAGCGATTTTTTGTTTAAACACCGTTTTCTCACTCTACTTTAAATTTAGAGCCAGAAAAATCTACGCCACAAAAGCACTCAATCTTTCGCGTCACTTTCTGTTTCAGCGTGACCAAAATCACTACTCCAATATGATTTCCAAAGTCATGAAAATCTGTGAACAGATCGTAAAAAAAATAGACGGAAGAAGTCCGGAAACTACTCGAAGTGGAAATCCATTTAACTGCAATCCAACTACTCATCAGACAAAACGTGCCTCCACTAATTTATGATTATCTTCAAACAAAACCTTAAAACAAAAAAGTAAAAACAATAAAATCAAATCCTTTGAAAAATGATTAAAAAAATCTGATCAAATTTTGTTGTAAATTGAGATTCCGAAATAAATATCTCTGCCAAATTAACTTCATCAAAACAACTAGTGCTTCCTAAAACTACTTATGTGAATTATTTAAAGACACTCGAAGCCAAAATATTTTAAAAAGCTCTTAAAAGTGACGTGCAATAAAAAACTGGAAAAAGGTAACAATTTTTTTTTAAATTAAAAAAGCATATAAATTCAAAGAAAAGTTCTTTTCAGCTAAAAGGGTATCCAGATGCTCGCAAAACACTAGGCGAGTCATAATAGCCTAAGAATTTGTGTAAAAAACAGAAAAAAAGACAAACTACAAAATATTAAGAAAAAAGTTCCGATTTTTGACATTTTTGTCATATTCCTTAACAAAAAAATGATTCATCTCCAGAAAACTGTAACCAATTGTTGTCATAAATTTGCACAAGTAGAAAAGTCTTTTCATTACCCATTTGAGCCAGCAAAACAAAACAATCGTAAAAAAAACGCAAAAATTACCCATAAATCAGCAATATACATGAAAAACCTCCGAATTAGCATAAAATTCATACGAATTTCTTGAAACTTTGATACCACTACCAAAACCAGCCTAAAATTAAAACAAAATCATAACCAAACCCCTCAACCAAAAAAAATGTAAAAAACGCTTTAAAATGCCGCACGTGAACAAAAATTTTCGCTCGCTTACAGAATTTTTTTCACACCATAGTTTCTCGCTCTCTAGAAAACAGCGATATGAACAAAAAACCACTCTCTTTTCGCTCCACTCTTCATTTGGTTCCGCAACAAATTCACTCCAATTTTTTCACGTGATTCATTTCCCGCTTCAAAATCCACTCCAATGAAATTGATTAAAAAAGGGACTTCTCCAATACTCCTCTTCGAGTCGTTAGAAAAAGGCAGCACCCCAAAACAATTCAAATTCTTTGAATTGTGAAAACGGAGAGCGCCTAAATAATAGCTGTTTGAGAGGCTGACGGCGGCTATTAATAGGCACAAAAAAATTCTTTCAAATTCTTTCAAAATTCTATCAAATAAAATTTTTTTAAATGGAACCTGTGTACCATGCGTGCAAAAGTTATGCAATAAGCATTGTATCTTTGATCAATTCTTTCATTATCAATTAATTCTGATAAAAAGTTGATTTTTGTGGCAACAATTTGTGCGTGTGTTTACCAAACAACAATTGTGTTACTAAATTGTTACTCTTGTGAATATTTTCAATAACCGAACGTGCTCACCATCAACTAAGCAGTCACCGATAACTAGCATCACGTTAGTAATAGTAGTTGCTGACTCTGTGCTCAATTTATGAAGTCAACGTAAGAATTGATTATCAAAAATGCTGTGTTAGTTTATAAATAGAAGACATGTTTTTGAAAGTATTTACCGCGTTTATTAATTTTCAGTGCTCTTGAATCTGAGCAAAATCATTTTGTTGAAGTTCATATCGTGGTGTGACCAGTGGCAATTTACCTCGTTCACTTTGCCATTACAAGGTACGTCAAAATGAATTTTTTGAGATGTTTGCCGGAAAGAGTTTACGAAATGGCTTTATAAATGGCTAAATTACATAAGTTTTAATCAAAACTCGTAATAGTCATTGTGATAAATAAAAAACTCATAGCATAAGATAAAGTATAGCGCTTCTGCTATATCTCGAATCCTTTAAATCTCAATTCGAAAGCAACACATTTGCTGTTTTGAAGAGAGTCAAGCTATTTTACTGCATAAACTTTGCCTCAATTTCTCAAGCAAAAAAGTGTTTCCACAATTTCATTGAATGCGACAAATTGCACCTTTTTACAATAATATCATCATTTGGTGCGTCCATGGCAAAGATAATCGTTAACTTGTGCAAATTCCCAGGGCATCTCCAGCTGAGAGGGATCATAACTCTACACAATGACAGAGGTAATCAAGCGGACTAAGGACCGCACGATGCCTCCCCCAAGCATGAGGGGCAGAGGAAGGGGAGGACCACCACCTGTGGGGGGCAATAGAGGCTCAGAAGTTGGCGGGATGCGGCGACAGACTGTGGCAACTGACAAGAACATTGCGGCTAATGACGTCAGATCTCCAGAATCCAAGGTCAGTTTCCACGATCTGAGGTCATTATACAATTAAATGGGTACAGTATATCATTTTCATTGCTTCCGGCAACTTCTTACTAGGTTTTGATTGAGAATCAAGCATCGTAAAACCAACCACACCCAAATTGAGGTCATTTGCTTCAGCGCCAATGGTCACAAAGCCTGGATCAAAAATATACTTGTTTATATATGGGAAGCGAAAATTTTATTTCGAAAAACCATTAGAAAGCTGGACTCAGTTGCAGATTATTCTTCCAATTTAAGGTGCTACAAGGAGTAACAGTAGTAAGCCACGAAGGCGATACCCTGACACTATCTTTTGACGAAGCATGTGCCTCCGAATTGGTGGGTTGTCTCAATAACGACATCAAAGAAGTGGTGCGTCAGTTTCAAGAGAAGAACCGATTCTCACCCGAGTTCATTCCAGAGATGGCCGAGATCATTGCCAACTGTGTGCGAGATCTGGTAAAGAATGCAGTCGCTTCGCAAGTCCAGCTCGGCTTCCAGAAGAGCGCATCCAAACAAAGAGAGACCATCCGGAAAAACTTCAAGTCCGCCTTTTTCCAAAGTGTACAGGTAAATGATCCCTTTTACGAGTAGCAAATTTTATTGAGGTCATTTGAACGGGTGAACAATGTCACTTCTGTCAGTTAAAAACTTATAGGAACATGGAGGAAATTGGCTTAAATTTTTTATGTGATGATTTTTGACAGCAAATTTGACATGAACTAAACCATGTCCGTGTAAATGCAACCAAATTTAGCGAAGACATCTCTGAAAAAGACTGAAAGCAATAAATAGGTGATATCTATATGCACTTCTATGTTAGTCTATTAATTGGACTAGAGACATGAAAATTGCATTTTAGAAAAGAATTATGAAAAGTCAGATGGTCAGATACGGATGAAGTATAGCTAAATGTACATGAGGTACCTCAATGAATGAACAAAATCGAATCTCGGAGAATTAATTCATTAATTATGACAGTCTCGTACGTGGAATTAAAAAAACCAAAGTTAATATACGCAATCTATTCGAAATAATATTCTAACACCATTTATTTTTCAGGTTGTTTTCGACACAGAAACAGAAGCAATTATTTCGAAGAAGGTGAAAGACCAACTCAAAGGATACAGACCTCAGAGTTCACCCCATCACATGCTCAAAGACGTACGTGTACTCACTAAAAAGGTGGAGATGAGCAAGATGTACAATGGCGCTGATCGGCCCAACTCTGCCGAGTTATGATACCGTTGCGCAACACCTCACACTTGTTACGTCATCAGTTTAGAGAGATAACTTTGTAGTTTATTTCGTTGATTTTTGCATACATGTACTATATCATATAATTTCTTGCATAATTACTGTCTCCGCAAAAATATGCCTACTATATTTCAGAACCCATCCAGATATAAAAGTAGTTTAATACAACCAACTTTTTTGCCTTATCTTTTCAAGCAGTTCACCTACAGGCGTATGCTTAGAAGGCGACCTTTAGTGGGGTATTTTCTTCAGTCAACATCGACAGATCATTATATATATTTTGATTCAGAACGTTTTTTTTGGAGGAGAACGATAATTTGAGAAATCCTTGATTTCTTCAATCATTCTTGACTTATAGAATTTCAGAACTCTTCGACAATTTGGCTATTATGGCTTGAGCTTTGAAAAATAGATTTAAATAACTAGTTCTGAAGCAGTTGCTCTTGTTGAGACTAAGCAGTTAGGTTTTGGAGTTGCGATGAAACAGATTATACAACTCATCCGACAAGGATCTCACTAATAAACAAACCCGGCAGATTGCCGGAAAATAGCCGCCGTTGATTCCAATAGGCATGATTGGGATTGAAAGAATAGAAGATATTGAAAAAAAAAAGATTTTTAAACAAAAACATTTTTTAAGTCCGATTTATTTTGATGGCATTTCGTAGTTGAACATAACGTACTTCTGTTTGTTAGAGAGAGGCTACAGGTACTACTATCAATACCAATAAGCATTAGAGATGTTAACTAACACTTATAGGAACGACGTTCAAATAGCGGGCATCTAAAATTGGTCTTTATGGGTTTATCCCGTTTCTATTTCTGACTTCAATTTTTTATACTGACTCTGTTCATTTTGAATTGCTTTGCTGAGCAACTGATGTTCAAAATCAGCTTCAGCAGAATGAGTAAAGAGAGAAACTAGCCTAGAGAAGTCAAAAAGATTTCACGAAAAATGTTGAAGCTGCAAAATGAGATAAAGTGAAACAATTTTTTGTTTGACGAAGTAAAAAAAACATAACAGGACAAGTCGTGACGTAAAATTCAAAGAATTTCCATTCACTAAAAAAAATTAGACCTAGAATGGTCTATGTGTGAACTTGGAAAACCATTTCTAAAAAAATCAGATAAAAAAATTTAAAAAAATAATATCAATGTCAATATGCCGTATGTGAACAAAAACCACTAGCGAGAAATGGAAATTTGGTTAAAACAAAAAAAACTAAGCCTAGAATGAACTATGAATGGATTGGGAAAACTTTTTAGAAAAAAAATCCGATCCAAAAATCAAAAAAACAAGTTTAAATCAAAGTGAAATTGCCGCATGTGAACGCAAAACCACTAGCGAGAAAGCGAGTTTTTGTTCAAACACCGTTTTCTCACTCTACTTTAAAATTAGAGTGAAAAAATTTCACGCCCAATACAGTTCATAATCTTTGAATTGTAAAAATTCTTTGAATTGTAAAAAAATATTAGGAGCGCTATAATAGCCGGTTGAGAAGATGAGGGCGGCTATTAATAAACTAACTAATACTATGCTACTACTTATGATATATTGTCAGTTGATGAGTAGAGATTGTTAAATGACCACATTGAGACAAAGAAGCGCAAAGAGCCAACTCGACAACAAAAATGCCATTTAATTTTGACGCCTTTTTGAATTCTATGGAGAGTAAAGAGCACATGCCATGTTTGCATAAGTCTTTTTTTTTAACAAACTCATAATATTTGTTATCGATACCCCACATATTCCCCCGCTGAAACATTGAGTACAAGTTTACCATTTTTTCTTTCAAATAAACTTTTCGCATTCGACTGCCATTTTGCGTTCACAAAGTAAGTTTTTTTTTGTCACTTGGAGTTGCAGTGTGGGATTAGAGAGTGATTGATATTTGCAATGTTTTGCTGGTACCAAGTTGCTTCTAACTAAATTAGAAGTTACAGAGGTTTCATTAACCATATTTTTTGCTCTGAAAATGAACAACTGAAAATGAACAAATATTCAGTACCGGCACCGTTTTGTAGCACATTTTTTTAAAAAAAATGTTTAACCCTATCAGGATTTATATTTTCACGCTTCACTGAGGGACGCTGGTCTATATCAGTTTGCAGATACATATGTCGCATTGTACAGTAATTTTTGTCCGGAGAGTAAAACGTGGACTTTTGACTCACCCAAGAGATTTTCAAGGGTCAAGTGACTCAGTTGTTCACACTCGTCATCGTCTAAACAGAATCATTTACACAATACTGGTCTACGTCCAGACTAATTAGGAACGGTAAAAATAGAGATTTGGGAAATGTTTGAGGTGGTTGACCAAGTTGAAACTTAGTAAAGGAATTTGTAAAAGAGCTGAGGATCCTCATTTTGATAAGTGTTCACGGTTAATCATATTAACATCTGATTAATCATTCATTATTCTTGTAAATGATAAATTGCAATGAAACTTTATTTCTTCGGTTGTTGATTTTCAAAAGAAATATTATTTTATGAATCAACTTTTTCTGATATTTTTTTAAAAAAAGAAGTATCCATCGGGTCAAAACCGGCCTGCCTTACAAAGGGACTTTTAGGGAATTGCATTCAGGTAATTCTCTACAGCGCAAAATCTCTCATAACATAGCCGGCAGATTGCCAGAATAGCTGCGAAAGAATAGACTTGCGTGCCGTATAATAGAGATAGAAACAGATACTGATCTAAATTGAAAACATACCCGGCAGATTGCCGGAAAATAGCCGCCGTTGATTCCAATAAGCATGATTGGGATTGAAATAACAGAAGATATTGAAAAAAAAATTTTTTGTACAAAAACATTTTTTAAGTCCGATTTATTTTGATGGCATTTCGTAGTTGAACATAACGTACTTCTGTTTCTTAGAGAGAGGCTACAGGTACTACTATCAATACCAATAAGCATTAGAGATGGTAACTAAGACTTATAGGAAGGATGTTCAAATAGCGGGCATCTAAAATTGGGCTTTACGGGTTTATCCCGTTTCTACTTCTGACTTCAATTTTTTTATACTGACTCTGTTCATTTTGATTGCTTTGCTGAGCAACTGATGTTCAAAATCACTTTTAGCAGAATGAGAGAAGAGAAAAACTAGCCTAGAGAAGTCAAAAAGATTTCACGCAAAATGTTGAAAAGGCGGCAAAATGAGGTAAAGCGAAACATTTTTTTATTCGACGAAGTAAAAAAAAATAGGAGCGCTATAATAGCCGGCTGAGAAGATGAGGGCGGCTATTAAAAATTGACAAAAAAAATTGACGCCGCTCGAAACAACCTTCAGCAATAAATTAATAAAGCTGGTTAAAATTCATTCGGCAGAAGCCTTTTATTAGGGACTTTCACTGCATATATGAGTTCCTTTGACCTTATATTAATTCAATTTAAACTTAAGTTTTAAAGTGCAAAAGTCATTTTATTGAGTGAGGTAAGTCACGTATGATCAAAATCTAATCACGCAAATGCCTTAAATAATTTCTCTAGGGAGATTAAGAAATAACCTCACGCGCGCAAACGTCGTTAGTGAGAGGAAGAAGTCATTTAGAAAATTTGACTTTTCCAGCTTTGCTGTGTGAACAAATCGTAGATCTGCATTCTCAAAAAACAGTAAAAAAGACAGACAAAAAAATTCGTCTTTTCATTGAAGGCTGCTACGTTATATTTTATTGAAAATCTGTATAAGTTTTTGCGGCCTCTATTACTTGCTCTCAGAGAACCTTCATTTAGAGTGACACATACCCATTTGACCTTATCTATTTGAATTAAAGTAAATAAAAATCAATTTCGTGAGCAATTCCGTGAGTAAAAGTCAATAAAAGTGAGCAAGTCATTTTTGAGAGTGAGGTAAGTCAAGTGTGACCAAAAATTTAATCACGCAAATGAACAAAAAAACTTGCTCCACTAAGAGCAAAAAATGACGTCACACACGCTTTTCAGTTAAAATTGCACGAACGAATGAACAAAAAGCAGATTTGAACTGGTTGTGACGTCATATGGTCGTAACAAAAATCGCGGCGACGAAATAAAAAAACCAAGAGAAGGCTAAACATACCCGGCAGATTGCCGGAAAATAGCTGCCGTCGATTCCAATAAGCATGATTGCGATTGAAAGAACAGATATTGAAAAAAAAAGATTTTTGTGCAAAAACATTTTTTAAGTCCGAATTATTTTGATGGCATTTCGTGGTTGAATATACTTCTGTTTCTTAGAGAGAGGCTACAGGGGCTACTACCAATACCAATGAGCATTAGAGATGGTTACTAATACTAATAGGAACGACGCTCAAATAGCGGGCATCAAAAATAGGGCTTTATTGGTTTATCCCATTTCTTTTTCTGACTTCAATTTTTTATACTGACTCTGTTCATTTTGAATTTATTTGCTGAGCAGGTGATGTTCAAAATCACTTTTAGCAGAATAAGAGAAGAGAAAAACTAACCTAGAGAAGTCAAATAGATTTCACGCAAAATGCTGAAAAAACGGCAAAATGCTAAAGCGAAAAAAAGTTTGACGAAGTAAAAAAAAATAGGAGCGCTATAATAGCCGGCTGAGAAGATGAGGGTGGCTATTAATAATAGCTCCAGCTATCAATGTGCGGCTTTTAACCATAGCAGGACAAGTCCTGACCTACAACTCTAAAAAGAATTTTCATTGACTAAACAAAAAACTAGACCTGGAATGAACTATGAATGGATTGGGAAAACCATAAAAAATTAAAAAAAAAATAGTAAAAACCAAAGTGAAATTGCCGCATGTGAACAAAAAACCACCAGCGAGAAAGCGATTTTTTGTTCAAACACCGTTTTCTCACTCAACTTTAAAATTAGAGCGAAAAAAATTCGCGCCGCAAAACCACTCGCTTCTTCGCTGCACTTCCTGTTTCGGCTCGACCAAAATCACCACTCCAATTTGCCTTCAAAAATCATGAAAATGTGTGAACAGATCTTAAAAAAAAGACAGCAGCCCAATACAATTCAACTTTTGAATTGTAAAAAATCCAAGAGCACCGCGATATAGCTTCGCTCAGCTTACAGCTTCGCAGCTATAGAAAGACGCGATTTAAATTTATGAACCGTATTACGTTTTATCATATGCTTTTTTGTTGACAAAAAAGTGAACATATTAGTAATCCTTACCGAATACGACATGCAACTTCTCCCCATATTCTTCTCGACTGGAGGAACAGTAGATTCCATTCTTTATTATGTCTTCTCCAAACATTGCTCTCAAGCTGAAATAGATCAAAAGACAGATCCAGTCCGAAACGACAGTGAAACCGTTAAAACAATCCAAAGCATAACCGACTCACGTCGGAGGAATTGCTTTCGAAATAGTGGACCTCTAATCTATCGCAGTCGATGGGGAGGGGATAGTCTGCAGGAGGGTAGACTAAGAAGTACACTAAGTTGCTTCAAAGGACGTCATCAGAGATTATTATATATACTGAACGGTAAAGATATTACCAACTAGTTTTACAAAGTAAAAATTCATTTTTTTGAGCCAATATCACTCGAACTTAAAATCAAATTTTGAAAACAATTTTTGCACCGTTAATTCCCTACACTAATCCTAACATCTACCTGTGAAATTCAGATAAAAACGCAACGTTTACTCACCAGAAATCTAAATGTGAATTGCCCAATGTTTAACACCAGTTCAGACTTAGCCATAGTTTACCAAACCCGAAGCAATTCACGTCTTGTGACAACTTTCTTCTTACTATGAAACTTGTTTTCGAAATGTGATTTTAAGTTGAGTTTTTCTTCGTGAAAATTAATTTTGCCATTTCGCGATAACTTAATATTGCGATAACTTAATTTTGCCATTCAGTATATAACACTTTTAATATTTAACGTGTAAAAAATGACAACTCATTCGGCGTACTGTACATTTGACTGTCAGTAGTTAATTGCCGGAAACAACTTCTTAAAATTGAGAATGAGAAAGAAAATTAGATCACCCAAAAGGTAAAAAAATATGGGCGTAAAAGTCTCTGGAAAAGTCAAAGCGTTCAAGCAAAAATTTTGCATAAAATACACGGTTACAATAACTACTCAATATTTGTTGTAGAGCAATTAAAATTTTTTTTGTTTCATCTCGAGTGAAGATGCAATCTTTTGGGGAGATGGGGGAACGTTTACGGAGGGGAGGGGGTTGTTTGAACACCACGAACCACGAATATCGTGGATTTATGACTCTATGACAGTTTCGGTGAATTGCGTACATAAAAAATAGAGTAAGGCATCAGGCTCCTCGCAAACCATCTTTTTTTGTTGGATTTTAGTTCTTGAGCACAGAAAATTAAAAGTGCCAGAAGAAAATCCATAAAACTGACCTTGGGTGTAAAATAATTGCTACAAACTTCGCTTGAGAGCAATTAATACCAGGAGGCTCGTTAATGAGCGTTCGCACATGATGTTCCGACCCGAGATTATCAACATTCTTTACTTGATTGTCAACCAAATGACGATATAACAAAAATAGATATTTGAGTTTAAAACAATCGTTACACAATCTAACCACTAATTGAATTACATAATGCCATGCTTCATTACAGCGCCAACGAGAGCTGCCGTTAAAGAGACCACGTGAAGGAAAAACGAACAAAAAATTTGGCAAAAACAAAAATTTCACGGCAAAAACTGAAAATGGAAATATAAAAGCACCTAGTAACAACGTCAAAATGCAATCAGATGAAACCTTAACTACACAAATTCACTTTTTACTAATTATCAAGCAGACGAAATTTTTATTATTAAGACTAGGTAAAAAGTCGACAAAGAGAACGAATAATGAGGCCAAGTTCAAAAATTAACCAATATTTTTTAAAATAAGAAATTTCAAAAGTCTTAAAAAGCATTAGCTTTTAACTAAATAAACCTTGACAAATTACTAAAAAGTTATTACGAAACCAAAGAGACATGTCTTTGGTTAGACTAAGCCACAGAATCGGACAAAAGATGCAGAAAAACTCAAAAAATTAGAAACGATTTGCGAAAACACAAATTATTGATACCATCAAAATCATTAGTTATTATCGGAATATTATGTATCTATTGCTATTTTCTTTATTTCAGCTAAATGATTGATACTGAGACATTAACTAAGTTTACCTGGGCCACATTTGCACACCATTGGGATCTGTTATTAAGCGATTGTGTTGAACGAAGAGAAAAAGAAACACAAAACTGACCACTTTAAAAACGTTTATAAAAACGCATATTGTCCAAAAACAAAACTTCAGTGACAAATCATATAAGTAAATGTCTTATTTGTTGAAATACAAGAAATTGGACGGGACCTCTCAATGATGAAAACAAGTTACAAGTTGACGAAAAGAACAACCAACAAAAACTGAAAAATTTGAAAAAAATTTGCAAATGTATATTATAAACTTGAAGACTCTTCGCTATAAGCTGAGCGCTTTACTTGACATTATTCATTCAATCTCCAATTACAAGCTTATCCTATTGGTCAGCAAATTACGGCTTCCGAAAGAACAAAAAAAAAACAAGAAAAACTTTTTTGTTTTAAATATTTTTTTTAACAGCGATGGGATTCTTCTTTTTTAACAATATAACTTCAAAAAATGACCTTCAATTTGAACAAATACATTAGAACCACAAAATTTTTGAGAAAACTGGTAGTATTGACGCCATAAGGTTCAATAATTTTCAACGGAATCCAGTAAATACGCAAAACTAATGAAACGACAAGGTTGTTTGCCATTATTATTTCATCAATAAACCATTACAACACGCCATTGACTATAAAAACAACATACAACACAACAGATAAACGCCAAAACAAAAAGTTCAGTAGAAAAATGACTGAAGAAAGTGTCGAAGCAATTCAATTCATAAGCTCTACTCTGATAACTTTATCTATGATACATTGAACGTCTTCCTTAAACAAATGGGAACTATCAGTATTATGATAATTTGATAACATTTCAAAAGGAACCAAAAATAAGAAAAAGTATCTAAAATTTTTTTAAAAAAATATGAAAATCCGCAGCATTGAAATCTTGAAATTATTAGGTAGAAGATAAAACGGGAAACTAGATTATTTTTGAATGCAGTAGAAAAAAAGGGGATCCTCTCAATACTCAGACTGACTAACAGTTCATAAAAAAAAGTCAAAGATTGGTTAATGTTCAAAAAAAAATTGCCATTAAACACAATAGCTTTCCACGGAAGTCAAAAAATACACTACCATACGCCCCGATGGGAGAAAAAAAGATTTCTTTTAATGCATAGCTAATCAATAAAGCATCACAAAAGGTCTTGTGATTATGAAAACAACAACAATAGCAGGCAAAAACCAAAATTTCAGTAGGAATATGCTAGAAGAAAGTTTCGGAACCATTTAAAACTTAAGAACGTCGTTTCTAACGTCATTTACTGAACAACTTTTTTACTTTTCTAAGCTAATGGGAGCTATCAATATGTGGTTGTGTGATAATATTTCAAAAGTAACCAATAATACGAAAATATACAGAAATCTAAAAAAAATTAAAATCTCGTAATTGAAGTCACAGAACCAATAGTTAGAAGATAAAACCGCTAACGAGAATAATTTTGGTTGCAGTAAAAAAAACGGGGGTCCTGTCACTGCTGATGTTGACTAACAGTTCACCGACAAAAGTTTAAGATTGCTTAATGTTCAGAAAAACTTTTCGGAAAACAACTTTCAAAGTCTTAACAGGCACTAAAATCACTAGCTTTCAACGGAAGTCAATAATTACCCTCAAGTATAACCCGATGTGAGAACAATAACATTTGTCATTCATAGGTAATCATAAGAAATCACAATAAGTCTTATAACTATGGAAACAACAAAAACAAGCAAAAACCAAAAATTCAGTAAAAAAAGTGCGAGAAGAAAATGTCGAAGACATTTAAAACATAAGCTTTTCTCTGAAAACTTTATCAGTGTTCCAATGAACGTAATTTCTAAGCCAATGGGAGTTATCAATATTTGGATAATGTGAGTTATAATAATGAGTATTTGGATAATGAGTTCAGACGTGACCAATAATAAGAAAATAACCACAAATTTTTTTTAAAAAATTGAGATCTTGTGTCATTAAAGTCATATATCCATTATTAAGTAGATAAACCGCTGACAAGATAACATTGGTTGCAGTGGGAAAGAAGAGGGTCCTGTAATTACTGACACTGACCTACAGTTCACGAAAATAAGTTTAAGATTGGTTAATGTTCGAAAAAAATTTCGAAAAATTATTCTTAAAGTCTTAACAGCCGATAGCTGTCCAACCAAAGCAGTAGATATGTTCACTTAATGCTGATTACGGAACGTTTTGCATCTTTAGTCAATGAATGCATGCCATAATGAACACCAAAAAATTAGTAAATCCTCAAAAAGAAAATCAAATTTTCATTTAAAATTACGTAAACTCAGTGTCGAAGCCAAAAAAACTTGAGCAATTCCTTGAAGACAAATTTTTTTGTTCATTGGGCTTCATTTGACTGTATATGAGGCTTTTAGTTAACGGATCGTCGATTTGAAAAGTGACTAGTCCATAGGTGACTTAAAAAAACAAAAACATAGCTGGCAGATTGCCAGAATATAGCCGCAATAGCTCTGTAGATCTGCGGTCTCAAAAAACATTTAACAGACAGACCAAAAAAATCGTCTTTTCATTGAAGGCCGATATCTTTTATATTGATTTAAAATCTGTATAAGTTTTTGCTGCCTCTATTAGCTGCTCTCCAATAACTTTCATTTAGAGTGACACACACTTATTTGACCTTATCTCTTTGAAATAATTTCAAAGTGAGAAAGTCATTTTTGAGAGTGAGGTAAGTCAAGTGTGACCAAAAATTTAATCACGCGAATAAACAAAAAAAAACTCATTCCACTAAGAGCAAAAAATGACGTCACACATGCACTTCAGTTTGAATTGCATGAACGAATGAACAAAAAGCAGATTTGAAGTGGTTGTGACGCCATATGGTCGTAACAAAAATCGCGACGAGGAAATAAAAAAAATCCAAGCGACGGCTAGTAATAGCCCCAGCTATCGCTGTGCGGCTGTTAAAAAAACTGAAAAATTTTCTGAAAAAGCTCTCAAACAGAATTCGATTTTTTTCTCGAACACACAATTGGTTCACTTTGTGGCATGAAATGTAAATTTGATATACTATTTTTATTGAAAATATCTTGATTTGAAGAAAAATTACAATAAAAGTGAACAAAATCATGCCAAATATCCCGTGTTCATACAAACAAAACTTCAATCCTCGATAACTTCAATCTTTTTAATGATACCACTCACGTTTCTCTACGATAAATATAT
Organism: Convolutriloba macropyga; assembly: GCF_964194025.1. NCBI lineage: Eukaryota > Metazoa > Xenacoelomorpha > Acoela > Convolutidae > Convolutriloba > Convolutriloba macropyga. Next base: position 27 of record NW_027450564.1, on the reverse strand, counting down.
CGATCGGCCATAATTGACTGAACAAAA
>NW_027450563.1:0-10260 GCF_964194025.1 Convolutriloba macropyga | reverse complement strand
CAATATCAGAGAGCTTCAACAAATATCATTATTTCACTACATAGGAGAGCGAAAGAAGAAACTTATTGGATAAGGAAAGAATTTTTTAAGAACAAACAAGAGATTCGCAAAAAATAACTAGTGTCTTTAAGCGTAATTTAGAATGCTTTTGCAAGACCCCTGGTTACATCAAAATCAAGTGGCACAGATAGTGCGTCTTTTCAATCACCTGTGTTCTATTAACCCATACTTTTACTCCTCTGCTGCTAAGAGTATGACAAGCATTGTAAACTGCATTTACAGTTAAGTTATGTTTCGATGACTAGGTCATTGTCAATGCATAAACAACCTGCTTACCTGCTTTCAGAGGGTGAACAAAAAAGTTCAACAACTAAGAGTTGCTGTCTGGTATTAATTTATTCTTTTGCAATACAGGTTGCTAATTTTGTCGCAGAGCAAGCCAAAACAAGTCTATTGCGGATTCTACTATGCCTTCCCATTGCATTTCCCTGCGCTTAACGCGTGAAATAACAACCTTATTTCAAAATATGGATATGTATTTTCTGTATGGTACACAGCTAACACGGCTACGCTTAAACTTTATAATTAGCTCATTGCACTTTATCGAAACTCACTTGCGTTCAAATGAAGACCAAGAGGTGGTATAGGTGGTGCTGATGACCATGTTCTCAAAATACATAGAGAAAGGTGTGAGACATCTTTTTTTCAATTAAAAAAATGTATTTCGATCCGAGTTTCGAAATTTTTGACTGCTTCTGCTTTTTCTTCTAGGAGAAGGCGGGCTAGTTTAAGGAATACCCTTACTTTTGTACACTTACTGGTTATACAGATCTCGAGGTTATCAGGCTACATTACCGACCCTGAGTAAAAAGGTTGCTACTACTCCTGGTACTGGAAAACGTAAATCTCTGCAAAACTTTAGACAAAGCCCCCTAAAGCAAATGACTATTCAAAGGGAGTGCTCAAAATATTTTGGAGACTTCTTGCTCATTATCATTAGTTTTATTAAGGTGCCTCCAAGCATTTTTTTTAATATTGAAAGGAGCGAGTAAATCTTTTCTTGTGAATAAAGAAATTGACGTCAGCTATAAAGTGTTATGGATGGTCGAGATTGTCGGAAAAAATTGTAAAATGGCTTATCCATTTCACTAGACCGCTTGCAACATATTGTGAGTTCCCGAAGAATACCTCTAGCGCTTTTGAACCTGCGACAGGGTTCCGTTTTTTGTTCGTCAATGCTGTTTAATTCTACTGGTGAAAAGAGTGTTCAACTAATCGGTTAAGTGAAAACACTTTCTGTTGTATGCGCACACAATTTTCAAAGCATCAAAAATTTTTACTTAATAACCTCTCACGCAGATTAGGCAACGACTGTTGAATCTTTTTTTACGACGGCCCAGAGCTTAAACGAATAAAAACCAACGAATTAAAGGGATGGCCATGCTGGAAGATTGATTCGCTTGACACAGTGAACTTGTCACAGAAATTTGACGGTGTTGTGAGTTACAAATTTGGTGAATGCACTAATACCTAGTTATAGTTTTTCTGTTCGCTTTTTACAAGATGTCCGTTTTTTACATTGTTGAAAAATTTTGAAAATCCAGCTGCAAAATGCTTGATATATCCGATGATTCACGAATAAATTTCAAACAGATTCTTTGCTGAGCGAATATTTGCTTCTGCTTACCCTGAACGCCAACACCGACTTATAAGTTGTCAGAGGGAGCTGCTGAATCGCAACTACTCTCAATTTTGACTAACAATTTTGCTGTAAACCTCTTTATAACGATCTCAGCTGCAATGGGACAATGTCTTTTTGTCTCGACTTTACATCCAACTTCACATTCATCCAATTAAAGTAACAAAAAACAGAAATTTATTATCTTTAGAACATTTTGAGCTCAAAATGTGAGCTAGTAACATAATCTCCGTGCACGTGCGGATGAATGAAAAGCGAGTGTGTTCCGCAATGGATGATATTCTATTCTCTCAATTTTCTCAATAGTTAGAAAACGTTTCTATTAAAACCAAAACGCTAGGCACCAACTTTGGGTTTTTCCTGTGGGTCTGTCAAATTGACCCTTGATATTGTTTGCTGCTGTTGGCTTTCCTCTCGCTGGTTTCGTATATTGTTCATGACTTTCTCCTGCACTTGCGCAAAAATTGAATCATAGTCGAACTCGGCTGGTAGATTTTCACCCAAACTATTAGCGTGGTGGGATAGTTGATGGTCCATTTTATTCTATGCAAATTACAGCCGTTTGAAGAATAATGTGAACAAAAAATAGAATCGACCATATAACGTTTTTTTTAGTAAAATAATAGAGTTGTGATTTTTTAATTTTGAATTTATGAACGAAATTCAGAACTAATGAACTAACAATGATTTTTACACTGCTCAATATATTTTCACGTTTTTTTGGTTTGGTTTCAATTTTTTTTTAAAAAAAACTAACATTGATAACTGAAGATGGTGTAATGTTGCTCTGATTTCTGATAATATGACCAGCAGAAATTGAAGGGGAATGTCCAAATGGCCAATGTCGAAAGATCACACTCAAATACACTTTATCAGAAGTTATTTGTTCAAATGGTATAGCTTAATTCACCGCAGCGAAGCTTCATATAATTATGCTGAATTGACTAGAATTAGTTGTGAGATCGCCAGATTTGTTATCACACCAATTAGTCATTTTATCATCTCTATGTGTAATAGACATCCGGTTCAGTGATTTATTGTTTTGAGATAAATGATGACAACTGGTTATTATTGATCACTACTGGGTCGGAAGATTTTTGCAATGGCCACTGTTGGCCTGAAACAGTTTTTGATTTCAATTTTCAGCTTAAAATTCGGAAGACATTTTTGTACCGTGAATAAGTCATGTTTCAGCTGACTATTTAATGAGGGAAAGAGGAAATACTGTTTTGAAGTTAGTCAAGCTGTTGCTCACAAACGAATATTGATAGCCTTAATACAAAAAAACATTAGAGTGTAAATAATGCCAAGATTTTGCCATAGTGCATGAACAGGTAATAGCTCAGAGATGTAAACAATTTACCGAGATCTTTCGTTGAGTTCAGACGAAATCTCGCCATAGAAACCAGCAAGGTTTTAAGAAACTAATGCAGACGCAAACCAGATGCTGAAACAAAAGACTAAACAAAATCCATCAAGACTTATCACGAACTGTCAAAGTTTCTCAAGAAGTCTGAAATTTTTTTCTCAAATTAATAATCAAATTTGAGTTTTTCAAAAAAATTAACTTCTTAAAGATTTTCCATAATGCAAAGTTGATGTATGAATTTGGCATGCTGTGCGCATCTAGTACAAAACCAACAGAGTATTGCATTAAAGAAAATCCGTGACTAAAATGAAAAGAAACAGCTCGAAATTAAAATATTTAAAAAACAAACTCATTTTCCTATGCCGAGTCAATGAAACGATGACTAAAAATAGGTATAATCTGCTTTCATATCTTTTTCATGAACATTTGTATCCCATAACTCTTCGCTGGGTAGCGTTACTGTGAGATTTAGGATAACAATAAGGTCCAAATTTGTCTTTTTTGAAATGTTATACTAATTTGTGTTGTCATTCAAGTTGAAGTGAATAAAAGCATTTCGGAGGAAACTGGCCTCAATTTTGGAAAATGAAATTAGATTACTTAAACAAGGAGGCTCGGTAACGTGCAATTGCACATAAAGTTCCGACCCGCTCATCCGCAGTTTTGGCATATTTGTAAACCAAATGAGGAACAGATAGAAAAACCTAAAAATTATTTTTGGGAATCCCAAAAACCCAAAAAGAACCCCAACCCCCCCCAAAAAATAGTGTTTGAACGAAAACATAGCCTCATACGCAAATAACTCAGTGGAGTGAAAAATAATGCACCAGAATGAGGAGATATGCCAATATTAAGAAAGCGCGTGAAGATGAACAGCAAAATCAAACAACAACAAACATTAATTACATCAAAAAATTTATGTCCATTTTAAAAAACATCATAAAAAAGTCAACATACCGTCAGATACAACTGAAACTAAACAAAATAAATCACCAAAAAAGTTATGGGACCAGTTCAAAAAAAGTTTGGAAACAAATAGAGAAAAAGAACAAAAACAGTAAAGTTAAAAAATTCGGTTATTTTTTTAAACAGTTAACTTCAAAGTAATGAAAACCACTAGAAATCAAGTAAAAAACCCAAAGTTTTACGACTAACAAAGCTTCTATATAAGGGCATTAAGATCTGTCTTTATTCAATTTTTAATGCGGCTAAAAAGAACAACAAAAAGGCGACAAACAAAAATTCAAATAAAACTTGCCAGAAAACGCTGTCCAAACAGGAAAGCCATATTTTGGCCCGCAAAATATATTCCATTTTGCCTTCTTCAGACACCGATAATGTATTATATGGCCGTTCATTAAAGGGACTAGGTAACAAGTAGGCAAATAACAGAAAAGGGCAAAAGTAAGTAACAATTTTGAGTTTTTTTCGAAACAAAATTACTTCCAAAGTCATGAAAGCTATTAATTACAAAATGAAATAAATGAATAGATTCGTTTAATTGTCCACAAGAAGCCTTTGAGACCTGAAATTATCCAGAATATGTCTTGCCTCTTTAAAAAAGAACATCAATTATGACAGAAATCAAATTATTTTACTTTTTTTGTGAAAAACCGTTGACGAAGCCAGTAAGGTCCTAACAAATTCTTTTAAAATATTAGATTTTGTGACACTAATCTCTTTTGAAACTTTCTTTTGACACCATTAATATCATATTTTACCTGTTATCCACGAGACTAGGTATCGAAAACACACAAAAAAAGAACAAAATTGCGGAAATTAAAAGTTTTTTTTATTTGAAAACAATTGCTTTGAGAATCGTGAAAGCCATAGACTATCTACTAATATTAGAATTTATTGACTCATCTCCTCTTCTTTGGAAAGCAATGAAAATTTTCATTATACAGGAAAAAAAATTAATAACAACAGTTAAAGACAAAATCAAAAATCCAATTAAACACTTCAAGAAAGAAAAGTCGAAGCCATTAAAACTATAATCTATAGCTTTCTGGATTTGATTCCTAATTCAATTGTGCTTTGTTAGGCTAATCAATAGTGTGATTTAAGAACTGTCAATAATGTGAGAATGTCACAATTCTAGAAAACGTAAAAAACTCGCAAATATCTAAAAACAAAAAAATCTGAAATCTTTTAGTATCAAAGCCAGAAAACATTAACTTTAGGCTTAAAACCGCAATGATGAAAAAACTTTATATCAAAAAAAAGAGAAGCATTCTTGTTTTGCTGATACTAAGCTACAAAATGTCCAAATTAAGAAAAAAATAGAGGAAATGTTCATTAAGCCATTATTTATTTAAAAATCAAATATTTTTAATAGTCACAACAACCATAAGCTTTCAAGTAAAAAGTTAAATGCATTAGCTTGAAACTGTTGAGGAAGTCAATTGGACCTATCACTCCTGAGCTTTGATTTGATATGTTCTGTTCTCTAATTATAAAAAATCGATTTTAAAAGAAAAGACGGACTGATTACAACCCGAATTCTTTTTTTATTGTAACAGTCCTACATTGGTTCAAAATTAGCCCGGCTAATGCTTATGTTCCAATAGGAACACTCTATATTATCAATGCTATAGATATAGATAGTTTGTTAGTTAAAAACTAAAAAGTATATTCTGCGTTTTTGATAATCAACGAGTAAAGTTAGCAAAAAACGGCAAAGTTCTAATTACAGAGCAATCTCAACAGAAGTTGAAGTGGGACTAGCCCCACTTTGAGATAACAAAGATTATATTGGTGTTGTTTGGGGGGTGTACTTCCGGCAAATTTATTCAAAGCGGACTAAAAAGCTTATTACGTGCTTATTTTGATGAAAAAGTCTAAACTTTGAAATTTATAGCTCAATTTTTTTTCACTAAAAAATTATATTAAAAAATCAACAATACTTTTTTGTCTTTGAAAACAAAATCAACATCACCAGTCTTAAAAATTTAAAATTTTAACAAATTTTTGCTAAATTGACGAAAATATAGGCAAAAATTCCGGAAAATGTGAATAAAAGCAACGGAATTAACACTACTTTTCTCAGAAGTTTAAACCTCGATAACTCCCTGTAAAAAACGAAATTAAAAAAATCTTTTTAATTCCATATTCTACACTGGACGAGCTTTCTAATGATACCAGTCTCAACTCTCTACGATTTATATGTCGATAGGCGAAAATTGTCTGAACAAAAAAAACCCATTTGAGTATATAGCTCCTCCCCCCTCAAGAGGGGTCGGAACAATTAAAAATGACTTAAACTGGGCACTGAAACAATTCAAGAGGCTATTTTGGGTCAATTTAAGCCCACTGTTTTCATTTGTTTTACCGGTGTATTAGATGAGCACTAAAATCATGAAAAAAGATACCCAAAGTCTCTAAACATTGTTATTTTGGAAGCTCAAATGATACAAACGTTACCTAAATACGAAGTAACGTGATCTTTCTGTGAGATATTATGTATCATCTCAACTTGAATATTGCAAAGCTTTTGAGCACAAATTAAAATCAAGTGCTGGAGTTTAAGAGCGTAAATATTCAGAAATGGCTGCATCAGGCGAGAAATCAATATTAAGAAGAAGCACTGAGAAATGACCCATAATTGAGCAGTCTCTTGAATCTGACCCTCAGACCTATAATTGATAACCCGGACTCTCGTGTCATAGCAAATCATTTCTGAAACAGGACAAATCAATCAAAATTGGCTTTCGCATTACTGAAACTTTGTTTTACAATTACAAATCAAACTAGCTCCTCTCCACTGAGTTCTCTCTCTTCTCAGTATTGACAAAGGAATTGACTTGTACTGATAAGTGTGGTTTACAGTATTAGTCAAAAATGCAGTCTTAACAGGGTAGTTGAAGCATAAGGTCAGTATAGACTGAAATTTTCGAATTGTGAAAATTATTGTTCCGACCCACTTGTGGGGGAGGAACTATATACTCAAATGGGTTTTTTGTTCAGTCAATTTTGGCCGATCGATATATTCATCGTAGAGAAATGTGAGTGGTATCATTAAAAAGCTCGTCCAGCGTAGAATTGAAAATTAAAAAGATTTTTTTGAATTTCGTATTTTTCGAGGAGTTATCGAGGTTTAAATTTTGTGTGAACATGTGGTATTTTTCACTTTTAGCATGATTTTGTTCACTTTTAGCAAAACTTTTATTCAAATTAAGGCCTTTCTATAAAAATATTATCTCAAAATTACATTTCATGCCACAAAATGAATCAATTTTGTGCTACCAATAAACCGATAAAAAGGCTAGTTCTGGTCTCATGGGGAAATTTACTATAAAGTCCAGTTTAATTTGGGAGCTGTTTTTTTTAAGAAAAATTTTCCTAATCATCATTGTCATTTTAGTCATTTAGAGACTAGTCACTTTTCATATCGAGGTTCTGCTAATGACAAACCTCATTTAGAGTAAACTGATACGCAATGAACAAAATATTCGTTCTCAAGGGATCACTCATGTGTTTTTTTTGTATTCAATTCTGGGTTTTTGAAATTTTTAATGAAATTTTGATTCTCTTTTTGAGATCTTAATAAACTTTGGGAGTCTCGAGGCATAGATTCATTAACTACAATGGCGATTGACTTCCTATATAATTCTATGAGTGGACAGCCAATGGCTGCTAAGAATTTAAAAAACATTTTTTCGAGTTTTTTAACATTAACCGATATTAAACTTATATTCATGAACAGTAAGCCAGTCTCAATAATGACAGGACCACGTTCTTTATAAAGTAACCGAGATTGTAAGTTGTTTTATCTTCTAACTATGTGTTTTATTACTTCAATAACACGAGTTTTGATAATAAAAAAAATTTCGGATTTTTTTTTGTAATTTTGGTTCCTTTTGAAATCTAAACTCATCATCCTAATACTGATAGTTGGCTTAGAGAAGACGTCCAATGGATAAAAGTTAAAATTTTAAGAGAAAACGTTATGGTTTAAATGGCGTTCACACTTTCTATTCGCATTTCTGCTGAATTTTTTGGTTTATCCCTGTCTTTGTCGTTGTTTTCATAACTATAGGACTTATTGTGATGTCTTATTGATAACATATTGATGACAAACATTTGTGTCTTCTTATCAAGTCATAACGTAGCGTATTGTTTGGATTCCAGTGAAAGCTCTTGAATTTAATGGCTGTTAAAATTCTTTAAAGATAATTTTTTCGCAATTTTTGGACATTAACCAACCTTAAACTTATTTTCGTGAGCTGTAGGTCAGTCTCAGTAGTGACAAGACCTCCATTTTTTCTACTGCAATTAAAACTAATCTGGTAAGCGGTTTTATCTTGCAGCAATTGGTTTTATGACTACAATAACACGAGTTCTCATAACTTTTTAGTTTTTCGACATTTTAATCGTAAATTTGGTTACATTTCAATTTTTATCACAGTATCCTAAAATTTGTAGTTCCCAGTGGCTTGGAGGAGACCTTAATGCCATCAAAGATAAAGTTTTCAAAGAAAAATTTTTAGGTTTGAATGGCTCCGACACTTTCTTTAACTTTTCTACAGAATTTTTGGTTATTGCCGGCTTTTGTTGTTGTTTTAATAACCATAAGACTTATTGTGATGTCTTATTGATGACTAATAATTGACGAACATCTTTATATTTCCATTGAGGAGTACCTTTGCGTAAATATTGATTTCCTCTGAGAGCTATTGAATTAAACGGCTGTTAAGAGTTTTGAAAAAGAATCCAGTTTTTTTTTGAACACCAAATTTATTTAACCTATTTCCATGATCTGTAAGTCAATCTCAGTAAAGACAGAATCCCTCTCCTTTTTTGCATACAAAATTAATCTGCAAGCGGTTTTAACTGCTATCTTTTGGTTTTATGTCTTCGATGTCACGAGTGTTCATAATTTCAAAAAAATCGGCTTTCATTACAAATAATATCTCCTTTTGAAGTGTTATCTCATTAACCCAACAATGATGTTTCTCGTTGGCTTAGAGAAGACGTCCAATGGTTTACAGGTAAAGGTTTCAGAGAAACCTTTATGGTTGCAATGGCTTCGACACTTACTTCTCGCACTTTTCTAATGAATTTTTGGTTTTTGCATGTATTTGTTGTTGTTTTCATAATCATAAGACTCATTGTGATGTCCAGTTGATGACTTTTAATTGACAAAGTTCTCTCTCGCTAAGGTATAACTGAGCGTATTTTTGACTTCCGTTGAAAGCTATTGAATTTAATGGCTATTATATAACTGTTTTACTCAAAAATTTCGTACATTTATTATATTTGTTCATACTTTTAAAGTCATATTGTTAAGAAAAGAACAACCCCAAAGCTGTTACAAAAGTATATGAAATTAGAAAAATACCTCAACTTTTGTGAAGAATTTTGCCTTTTTTAAATTCTTCGTGTATTCGTAAATTACTGACTGGTCTTATAGGCTTCCAATTAAGGATTGAAAAAATGATGTTACTCAATGCATTCAGTTTTTAGCGAAAATTATTAAAGTTTTTGATATTGTTTGATTTCAAAGACTTTTTTAAATTTTTCAGTTTTTGTTCTTTTCATCAACTTGTAACTTATACTCATCAATGAGAGGTTCCATTCCTTGTAATTCAAAAACGATTCTTCCACTGACATCAGGTCGTAACTGATGTTTTGTTTGTTGGACAATATGCTTTTTCATAAACGTTTTGTGAGTGGTCAATATTTGTGATTCTTTTTCTATTCTTTTAGCACATTCGCCAAAAAGAAATTGTGTCTGCTTATTTTGTCCTTTGTTTTTTTGTCGTAGTCTTTCTAGTTGCAGATTTTGTGAGCGCTGCATCGGGGCGTGGTGTTATGTAAATCAATTAGCGGTTCGGTTGTTTTACGATTTTTTAAACTCAAATACCTATTTTTGATTATCTCATCAGGTTGACAATTAAGTCAAAAATGTCAATGAGCTCGGGTCGGAACATCATGTGCGAACGCACATTAACGAGCAGCCTTGTTCCGTAACGTGTCGGAGCATGGTTAAACAAACCTTGAGAAAATGTGCGTCTTACAACCAACGCATGGAAAACAAACAAATACACAATCAACATAAACAGAGACGGAAAACACTAAAGCCAGCAATAATTATTTACACTTGCCAGCAGGAACAGAAACAACAACACCTACACAGTACTTGTTGTTTTATTCAATTAATAGAGTTGTGCAGCTATTCACATTGGAGTTC
>NW_027450562.1:47500-55000 GCF_964194025.1 Convolutriloba macropyga | reverse complement strand
TTTTGATAAAGAGGCCTTCGACCTGATTTTATCTCTCAAAAACTGAACCACGAAATGTTTAGGCATATTCATCATATGCTCTATGCTACTGGAATCGGCCACAAATTGACCATGCACGATGGCGCCTTTTGGGCGAAGTATTTTTTCGCCTGTCAACAAGTTTACTCTCAGGTACAACCATGGATAGAAACGACAGTCGTTCTTGACAATGCCACTCAATACAGGGATATGTTCTGGCCTTCCTCTTTGTCTATTTTATTTCTTTTTTCACACTTATTTCTACACTTAAGGTGCAACCGCTATATTAAATGTGTACAAGTATACAAATGTATCAAATATCGGTTATTAATTTGAAATAAGAGTGCCAACCATGGAAATAGGATTCGAAGGCTTCTATTAGTCTGCTATGAGTTACTATTCCAACATGTGAGGACACTAGATTACAGAGAGGCGAAGGAATATCCTTAGAAGGGCGACTGTGAGATAAATCAAAACTTACAGATACTTTGCATAATGAATATTACAGGTTTGTAGTCAAAGGTTAGGAAGGACTTTGATTCCAGAAGGCATCATTGCTATTCAACATTTTTATTCACCTATCTCATAGATTATACAGTAACTTTTCACAAAACGCTGGAGATATGCTATTGGAGATAATCACATGTTGAGAATGCAGGATGATTCTTAGTTCAAAAATTTTTTTGTGCTGATATTTCAGTTTTTCTTCAGTGTTGGTGCACTTTTTTGTTTCATTTCCATATTCTACAAGCTGTTTATATATTATGAGATTTTGAATTTTGTTTAGGCGGCCTATCACGGGAAAAAAATAATGCCTAGATCTCACTAATTAGGTTGCTCGTCTTCCTCTTAACGATTTAATTTCCGTACCGTCCTCTTGGCTGTTAACAAGTGTTGATGGTAAAACAAAAATTTAAAGTCTAATAAATAAATACAACAATTCAATAAGCATCAGCTGACATGGTCTCTCCAATAAACCAACTGAAAAAAATTTTAAATGAATCTAATTCAAGCACCCCCAAGCTTGGAACACGAAATAACTAACTAAGTGAAACTGAAATGAGCTCTCTAAGTATAGCATTTGCCGCTAACAATTGATCGCAACCAATAGAGCTGAAATTTTCCTTCAGATAATAACCGACTACACATCGACAATATCGCCGAGCTTCTCGCTCGATCAATCAGGCGAACTCTGCCAAATAACTCCAACTTCGAAACAGCGAATTATCACAGCTTCGCTCAATGGCACCGGCAAAGTAACACAGCGACGCTAATAACGATCACAAAGGCATCTCGATCTTCAATGACGGCTAGGCAAACTATGCCAATGAATTAGTTATTAACTCGATCACGGTTAGAAATGTCTGCGTTGCGTTTATAGTTAAAGACACCTTTCTACTGAGCCGAGCAAACAGATTATTTGCGCAAAAAAAAGCGTCTTTATGGCACAAAAACTTAAGCTCTCTCTAGTTCTGTAGCTTGGTTAGTTAAACGCCAAGACTTTTATTGTCAAAAAATTATGGCGCGCTGAATGCCATTACTTTCTTAGTTAATATCACGGTAGCCGTAATTCTCTGACAAAAATAAATTAACCGCACAAAAAGTTTTTCCGAGGTTCTTCTTTACATTGGACGGTTTTGGGTAATAGGTCACTTTCTAAAAAATCTGGCTTTACTTCATGGTCTACCTTAACACTTGGATAGGTGGTGTTCATAAACGCTCCAAACGAGAGATTTCGGACTAACTGTGTGAATTCCTACCCACGTGGTAAAACTGCTACTGTCAATGCCTGTATAAAAACAGTTTAAGGGCCCTTAGGGTGATGGCGATTCAATTTTGGTTCTGATTCAATAGCTTTGCAAAACCGGGAAGTTTACAAAATTTTATTCCCAATTTATAGTTGTTTCACAAAAAATATACATAATTTTGCAATATATATATATATATATATATATATATATATATATATATATAGATCCGTGTGTGTGTGTCTTTTTGAATAATCAAAACTGTTTGTAAATATTTGAAGTATAAACAATTATGTTTAAAACTATGAGATATTCAAATCTTGAGATTTTAGGAGTTCATTTTTGATTTTACATTGAGTAAGCCAATCAACGTCACTATGTCTTTATGTATTGCACATTTTCGTGCTCTTAGGAAAATATGAAGCGCCGTTTCTCATGATTCTTGAAACCTAGGAGTCCGTCGGCTATTACCAAATTTAATAGCTGAAATCTTTCCTTCTCGTTTCTCGTTCCACGCATTACTCAGCCTAATCCGTTTCATTGCTTGATTTCCTGTCTAAAGCTACATTTGCTTCCTTGGTTTTTTTCACTGGTTCTCAGCTAAATCATGTTTAAAATTAGACTGCCTATTTCTCAAGTAGCCTCAAGAAACACTATATGCCCCAGCAGTCAATCCCTATGGTTTGAGCATATTAATTAACATATTAATTTTTTGTGCATAGGTTTTTATATATATATATATATATATATATATATATATATATATATATACATATATATATATGCGTATGTGAGTGTTTGTGTTTTTGAATAAAAGAAATTGTGTGTATATTTTTGAATATCTCTTTTAATTGAAATAATTTTCTTTAAAACTAAGAGATATTCAAATCTTAAAATGTTATGAGTTTACTTTTGATTTTACATTGGGTAAGCCACACAAAGTCACTACGTCGTTTTGTCTTGGGCAATATTGTTGTTTTTAGAACTTTTGAAGCCCTGTCTCCCGTGGTTTTTGAGTACTATGACTTCATCGGCTATCACCAATTGTAGACATGTAATTCATGCCACTTGGTTTATCCAATATGAGAGAAGACTTCATAAAAAGGGTCCCCGGCGTTTTATCCAAGTTTTTTTTTGTAAAACTATTCCTTTTCTGGTTTTAAAATTTGTCTTTTTTTGTTTTGTCAGGTTATCAGATCAGCTTCTTTTTAAATCTAACTAAATCTATTTAAATCTTTTTAAATCTATTTATATCTAAGAGATATTCACATCTTAAGATGTTAAGATTCTTTTTATTTCTCATTGCGTGTAAAGCCACTCGAAATCGCTTTGCATTTTTGTCTTGGGCAATTTGGTAGTTTTAGGAACTTATGAAGCGTCGTTTCTCATGATTCCTGAAACCTATGATTTCATCGCTTTTCGCCAATTTTAATAGATAAATTTTTCCCTCTCGTTTCTCATTCCAAGCTTTACTCCGGTTAATCGGCTTCATAGCTAGTTTTCCTGTCTAAACTTTCATTTGCTTCCTCGTGTTGTCACTGGATCTCGGCTAAATTAGTGTTTAAATTTAGACTGCCTAGTTCTCAGTTAGACTCGAAAAATACTATATGCCCAAGCAGTCAATCTCCATGTTTTAAGCTTATTAATTACCATATTACATTTTTTGTGCATGTGTATTTATATGTGTATATAAATATATATATATATATATATATATATATATATATATATATATAGTCTATATATATTTTTAAATACATATATATATATATATATATATATATATATATATATATATATATATATGCGTATGTGAGTGTGTGTGTTTTTGAATAAAAGAAATTGTGTTTATATTTTCGAATACGAATAAAAATAATTATATTTAAAGCTAAGAGATAATCAAATCTCAAACAGTTATGAGTTTATTTTTGATTTTACATTGCGTAAGACACTCAAAGTCACTAATTCGGTTTGTCTTTGGCAATATTGTTGATTTATGAACTTATGAAGCCTCGTCTCCCGTGATTTTTGAAAACCTATGATTCCATTGGTTATCATCATTTTTAGACATGTAAATCTTGCCACTTGCTTTATTCAATATGATAGAAGACTTCAATTTTCATATAAGGAGGGTCGGCGTCGTTTTATCCAATTTTTTTTTGGTAAAACTATTTTTTTGACGTTTCAAATCCAAAATTTGTCTTTTTTTGTTTTGTAAAGTTATCAGATCAGCTTCTTTTAAATTGTTGCCAATTTTCATTGAGTTTCAGGATAAGAAAACAGTTTTTTTCTGTTTTAACATTGGTTAGCCGAATATTGCAGAATGAAACCTCGTCGATATGGTCTTTTCTAAAATTATGCGCTATCTTTCTCTTCGTTTTTGAATTGCCTGAAATGTAGCGTTGTCACTTTAAAAACGTTTGAGGCCCTCCCTTTTAGTCGCTTTAAAGCGCAATGAGGGTGCGGGTTTTTGTCATTTGTAACCTTGAAATTATGAGTTTTTGAATTTTGTGAAACATAAAGATCCGATAATTACACAGCGTAAAAAGTCAGTCGTTATCCTTTCCAAAATTAGGGCAGGTTAGTTCTCGTCCTTTCCAGGCACACACGCCTCCATTTTTGACCAATTTTCAGCATTGCGACTTTCGATAATCATCAATTTTAAAGTTTATGGATTGTCAGTTTTTGTCGACTTGTAAAGTAAGATCGTCCTCAAAACTAAAGAATATTTTGTTTTCGTCCGTTTCAAACCTAAGAATGTTTTCATCATGTATGTTTTAGTCATCTGAAAAGCGTAAGAAGCGTCCCCAGTCGATTTCGAAAGGTTATCTTGCAAGATTCTGTCAGAATCTCGCAAGATAACCATTCGATCTCTTCTGGGAGCTGGTTTTACGTTTAATTTACGTCAAAAAGCCAGAACTGTCCTATCCCTCTATTCCTAAACTTAAGTACCTAAACTTAAGTAATTTTTAGAAAAAAATCTGTTTTGTTTATTGAATTTAAACCGTCAGCTCTGTTGGTTTTCGGTTTTCGTCGTTCTCAAACATAAGAGCTCCAACGTTTTTTCAGTTTTAAGCCTAAAAATACGAAGTGTTCGACATCGTATCTGATCGTTAGTCGCTTAACAACGAAAGCCATCGGAAAATGTTTTCAAGTTTAACTTAAAATAAGCCCTTTGTGTTTTCCCAGTATTTTCTTTATGGTACTTCCTTACTATTTCCTCAACGCCGGTAAAAGTTAAGACAAAGTTGTTGAAATAGCCCCGTCTGATTCTTAGAGCAATTACAGAACAGATCCCAAAACAGTTTGAAAGAAACCCGCACTTGTGTCAACGGAACCCTTGGAAAATCACGCGGCTGTGCCGGACCCAGAGAAAGAATTTTCACCTATTTCTGGATCAGAACCCTATTAAATTTCACAGAAGCCAGAGAAAATTGCCGCAACATGTCAGCAACCTTGTTCGACAATTTTGACGGCACAGTTGAACTTCTGGGATTTTTGTTGAGAAATATGTTGCCAGATCATACTTTCTGGATCGGCGTGCAGTTGCAGGAATTTCAGGACTGGCCGCAAAGTAGATGGATAAGTGAGGATGGACAGAGTCTGGAGTATGGCTGGATTGTAAAACTTTCGAAAGAATCTTCAACGGCAGAAGATGACAAATACTTTGCAATTAGTTACCAGTACCAAACAGGCAAACTGCCGCCATCTAGAATATTCTACAGGAAAAACGGAAGCGAAGCTTTGTCCTCTGTTTGTTACCAAATTGTGGACACAGAGTTTTTTTAAAGTCTCCATCCATTCGTTGAGGAAAATTGGTAAACGATGACATTAGTATCTCAGTTGCCTATATCCAGCTCTGAAATTAGAGCCTCAAATAGCCCCAAGTTTCCTCAAAATGCTAAGTTAATTTCACCGTTTAACACATGAATTCGCAGCCATTCAACCATTGACTTCATGGCCAAGACTAGTTTGTTAAGTCGTTATACTAAACTGATTTCGGTTGGACCATATTTATGATTAATTTGAATTAATAAATAGATCTGATTTTGAATTGAAGATATAATTTGAGTAAACTGTGGTTAAATGATCTCCAATCAACTTAAAAGTGCAGTAAAATCTGGAGTGTTTTAGTATTGCAGAGCCAAAGTTAGGTTGACAAGGCAAATGTCGGAATAATATCACAAGGGTGTTATCGCGATCGAGAAAGCAATTGATCTCAGAGACAAATACTAGTTGTTGAACAAGTAATTGGTAATTTTCTCAATTTAAAATATTTAGAAACTACTACAACAAATATGAAGAAAAAAAGGAAGAGTGCACAATGACTGCTGGTGAACAAATTCCTGAACAAAGAACCGAATAGGGTCCTTTTAAGATTGAATTGAATAGAGAAATCTTGTCGCCCATTGGAAATTTTTGAGGAACCAAAAGTCCTAGTCCTTGTCTCCTTCAGAGGAAAATGCAGGCCACAGTTTTAAAGCAGGCCACAGTGCATGTTAACCTGTTCATCGCACTCCCAGATATACTTCGCTGTTTATTAAAAAAATTCAAAATTTTCAAGAAAGTTTGAATGCGGAGTTTGCTTAAACTCAAAAAAAACGCTTTCAAAAAAATTGACAGTATCGTCTTCCATCTGAATTCGGAATCTTGAAAGATTCTTCCAAGATTTGTATCCCTTTGTAACTAGGGTCCCCTTCGCAAAAAATACTCGAATTCAGAAAATAAGTTACCGTGCCGGAAGAGGCGCTCGAAACAATATGGCATGTTTGACGCCCCTCGTTCTCTGCAGCAAAATTTTCCCACCTATTTCAAATGGAAAACTTAATAGAAGAATGCAGTAAGCTATAAAGATTTTGATACAGAATACAGCAGGCAGCTTTTTTGTTTTGACATTAAATCAACGGGTCTTCAGTAGGAGCAAAATATTGATATCAAAGTTTTCTCAATTTTGAATTAAAAAAGAAAGATATATGATCATCAACAAATGCAGATTTTCTGAATGATTGTTATGAATGAATATTTGTTATGCGTGTATTAATCAAAGTTGATTTGGAATCAATTTTAGTGCATGTCACTCAGCGATTCCACCATAGTCGAGACTGAATGCTTAATTAGCAAGGCTCGTGCAACTATATGATTTTTGCAAAATCTTGCCAGTCAATCCCTACCTTGCAAGACCTTGTTAGAAAAAAGTTATCTAGCCGGGTCCTTGCAAGTTTGTTTAGTTCAAACGGAGCTCTCATTGTTCATTAAAAAAACTCATTATGATTAAATTCCGAAATTTGTCGTAAAATAAAAAAAATGAAGTAAAGCATAAATATGCAATAATGATAGAGAATAAAGCAGATAGCTTTTAGTTTTGGACATTAAATCTACGGCGTTTCAGCTGTAGCGAAATTATTGATATCAAAGTTTTTTCGATTTTGATTTAAAAACGAAAGATATATGATCATCAACAAATGCAGATGTTCTGAATGATTGTTATGAATGAATTCTTGTTATGCATGGTTTAATCAAGTTCGGTTTGGAATCGATTTTGGTGCATGTCAATAAGCAATTCCCCCATAGTCGAGATAATTTTTTAATTAGCAAGGTTCTAGCAACCAAATGATTTTTTGCAAAACCTTTCCAGACAATCCCTACATTGCACGACCTTGTTAGAAAAATATTCATCTAAGAAGATTCTTGCAAATTCTTTTAATTCAAATCGAGCTCTCATTGCTTATAAAAA
>NW_027450562.1:0-35000 GCF_964194025.1 Convolutriloba macropyga | reverse complement strand
TCCTGGAATCGCTACCATACGTAAACTTGCATAACGCCAGAATATGGTGATTAGGTAATAATAATGTTCGTATGTTTTATGAATCTCAATATCTCTCTCACACACAAAACACTCTCTCTATCTCTCTCTCTCTCACACACAGACATGCATACATACATACACAGAAATAAATTCCTCCCTACCCCAAAACGCTTGGCTAGTCAGCATTAAGAGAGAAAAAAACAAATTTTAGAATTCTTCCAATTTTTGAGAATGGAGCCAATCCGTTCAAATATATGACCTTGAAACCTTAGTGCGACCAAAACTGAACAAAATTCAGTATAACTGGTTTAGTTTCAATTAATAACCTTTTCTGTTAAAAATAAAGATTTCGTCATCGGTCAGAAAAGGTATCCAACCCTAATCCCCCTAATCACCAGAATCACCCGAATCAACCCTAATCAACCCTAATCACCCGAATCAACCCGAATCACCCTAATCAACCCTAATCACCCCAAATCCTACTATTAAAGCCAGCCACCAACCCTTCACTCTAGATCAGCTGGCATAGAGCGCATAGCCTCATGATTTCCGCAATTATATGATAATAAGGAGCACTAATGTCTGAACCAAAGAGAACAAAGAAATGTTCGAAATCAAAAATCTCTCAAGGAGGCAGAAACTGGCATGCATTTACGTGTTTGTCTCCAGCAAGATGTTCCCCTTAATTTAGTTTGGGCAACTTACCTTACAGTATATCCATCAATCTTAGAGATGATAGGCCTCTGGATGATTTCAGCGGGCAAGTTGGCATGAATAGGTCTGGTTCTGTAAGACACTGTAATGTACTCTGCACCAGCAAGATAGCAGTGGAGGACTATATCTTCTGCAGAGAAGGATCCCCCAACTACAAGAACCCGTTTCCCTGAAATAAGGACCCTGAGGTGGGTTAATAAAACTGTCATGGAAGCGCAGTAGTGTGTTGGAGAAATTGATAACTATTAATTTTATTCAATCATGGCTTAGCTACCGAATCAAATCGTTGTTACTATCACGTGTGTTTATTTCCAAATTCCTCATTGACAATTTTGCGGGAGTTTTCAAAGACACGATCTTGTTGGTAACAAAAACAACCTATATACAGCGACCATGAATCGACAGTTACTTTGGTCTTTCCTCCGCAATGAAAATTAATCCCAACTCAACTTTATGGGTCTTTTCATAAGGTCAGACCCTCAATTACAGGACTGAAGGCCATAATGTAAGTTAAGAATTCAATGCTGATCAGCACTGTCACTTAAAAATTCCGAGCAAATGAGAGCTCTGTTACTTAAATGTTCAGAGCACGCGCAGTATAGGGTACCTGAATCAGATTGTCCCAATTTTGGATGTTAGTTGTGTCCCAATAATGTTGACTAATATCTTAACCTGTCACTAAGTTGCTAAAAAGTTCTTTAAATTTTATATTTTTCATCACATAATTCGAGAAATAATTTTTGTAAACGAAGAAGATTTAAATTGATGAAATCCTGCTTCACAACCGATCATTGTCAATATTATCAGTATAGTTCGAATCAAACATGGAATCACTCACGCTTCCTTCTTGGAAAAATCAGTTTAGGTGTTTTTCTGCCAATTTTTTCAAATCAGTGAGTTACGGCACATGCAATTAGAAACAAATTATTTTCAAAAGATTCTTTAATTTGTACGATTGGTTTTCTTTTGTTTTATTATTTTCAAATTTGATCCTCATCAACAGCCCAGTTCGTTCACGCAAAAGTTAGACAGACATATGAGCAACTTTGGGGGGTACTTAACGGTAGGCACTTAACAGTTGCATTAGGTTGACCGTTTTGGGAATTTTTGTTGAATTTTTGTTGAAACTTTGTTGCTATTCAAGCTAGCAATATAACTAAAATTTAGTTACTAAAGTTGTATAAAATTCCTTCATGTACTTTTGTTGTTTTTTTAATGTTTTCTTTTTACTTCAAAGCTGATTTTTTTAATAATTCAAGAGGTAAACAGAATAACCATTTATAAACATACTTTTAACACCGACCAGGTCACCAACCAGTTCACTTTTAACACCGACTGATCAATAAAAGTGCGGTCAAAATCGGCCATCGACATTTCTCCGAAGTTTTCATTCAGCTTTCTTTTCGTGTGAAAGTTTGGAGTAGCTTACAGCAATCCGAAAATGAAAAATCACTTAATTTGGCTCACCTTTAAATCTTGAAGCATCCATGAAATGTTTTGAATGAAGTATTTGTCCCTTGAAGGTCTCCTGTCCGGGGTAGCTGACCAAATTTGGATAGTTGAACTGCCCAGTCGACACTATGACGTAATCAAACACTTCCTCTGTTTCGGTGAACGTATTCAAATCCTTCACAATGACCTTGAATTTCTCAGTTTCGTCGTTGAAGGTCACGTTTTGAACCCAAGTCTTGAACTTGATGTACTTTTCAAGGTCGTAGTGTTCCATGAATTTTTTGATATATCGGAAAATGTAGTCAACTCCAGGGTACATCGTCTTCCCTTCCTTAACAAGCATTAAAAAATAGTACGTTACTGTCATCCATCATTAAAGCCTTTAAAGTTGATTCTGTGATAACCTATTGTTGGATAAAAATGATGACAAACATTTCCTGTCGAATGTCGAACTACCGTCAAGCGTAGAGATTCTCAATTTAAGTGTTTGTTTTTCATCCTGAATTAGGTTTGAACTTATTAATATTACTTCAAATTTGTTACACATTTTCTGATAATCTTTCCAGAGATGGATTTTTTCAACAGATTGAAGGAAATTAGTCAATAAGTTGCAAAAAAAAATCTGAGGAACGTCCTCATAAATCCTCTACTTAATTTTTCACTTTCATAAATCTCCTCCAGCATTTTACACAAAACAATACTGAGTTTTCGATGTACAACAGTGACAAGAGCATCCATCAACCTAAAATTCTTTCCTCGAATTTCTTTATTAACCATTTAAGATCCAATTTTCAAACCAATTTTATGTAAACATGTGTCACATTATCCTACAGTTCAGAACAACTGATATTACGATGAGCAAAATAGCATATCGGTGACAAGCCATCCAGGCACCGTCGATTGTAATTTGGAAATCGCAGGTCGGGTCAGTGATGCTATTTCAAAAACCTTTAGCGCAGGAACTCGTTACATATAGGTTGGTCAATCAACCACTCGCTTCCATTCTGTTCAAAAATATCTTTCTTTGCGGAGCAGGAGGTTATTGAAAAGGTCCTTGTTATGCAGTCCAAAGAGTAATTAAAATTTGACCCATGGTTGAATGATGAAACATTAAAACAGCTTGGTGTCTTTCGGAGGCATAATTTTATGACAAAAAATGCATTTGAAATGCATTTGTGTGCAAAAAAAGGACATTGGGTGAATGATTGAAAAATTGGATCTATTCTGTTCTGTTCTGTTTTCGGAAAAATCGGATATATTCTGTTTTGCCCCCTCCCCCACCTTAGTGAGCTGATATTTTTTACGACCCCCATGCGCACGTGCTGTTTTTTACATCGTAACGTGCAACATAATTTGTAACTGGGGGACGTAAAAAACGGGCAAAACAGAATAGATCCAAAAAATGTTTACATTTACCATACCTCTGACTCATCGTCCAGTGGAAATAGGAATTCGGGATGTTCGAATATCTGTTTTGGTCCATTTGTGGTTAGATTGTAATACATGCTGGAGTGCACTGGCATCCCGTCGTCTTCTATTCCCTCGTGGCCTCTAAAAAAAATCCCAAATCTATTTCTGCCTCGGGATCGAGTCCCATTAATTTCCCTTGATAGATCAAAGCAAATCTATAGACATTTAGAAACTCATTGATGGATCTGCAAAGCTTCATAGAAATTGTTCTCAAATCAACTAAACTTGTATGAACCGTGGTTGTCAAGATGAGGTGCACGACCCAAAACAGCTACGATCAGAGCAACTAGGGTCGCGCAAGGGTGATAAATTGCAACACTTCGGAAGGACTACTTAAGGTCTGAAAAGTCTGATCAGAGCCCCTTCCAGAGTCTGCACGGTCTGATGATGACTTCACCTACGCTCTGGAAAGTTTGATTAGAGCTCCATCCAAAATGAACCGAGTGATCATAGCGTGGTCTAGAGTCTGAATAGTTTTTTTGGTATGATCTGGATAGTCTGAACAGCGCTCTTTCCAGAATTTTTATGTCTCTTCAGAAAACTTTCAACAGTCTGGAAACGCTGCTCAGAACCAAAAAGTTCAACCTATAAAACAGCCAGTGCTCTAAAAAGAAGAGATTATTAACCCAAATTTAATTGCCATTTTTACTCAATGAAAATCAAAAATAGCATTAAAGACCAAGTTTTGGTCATTGCTGTTGAATTTTTTTCTTTGTTTGATGCTAATATTTTTTATTGAAGAAAGCTAATGTTTTTTATGAGTATAAACTGCTATCTATTTTTCGAAAACAAGAAATTACACCAATGATTACTGCTACTTCAGCGGTTAAAAGTGTCCGTCGTGGTAACCCAGTGCTTGATCCATGTTAGTGTGGCACCTCTACTACCTGACCCAAGTAGGTCTGGCAACCCACTGCCCGAACGAAGTGGGTCTATTAACCCCTGGCGCGACTCAATTCGGTCTGATCAGAGCCGGTTTTGGTTCAGATGGTCTGGTTCTACCTGTGCACAACGAATATTAAAGTAATCAGAGCTGCCTTGGTTCAAACATTTTATCCTGGGCGGGCTTCTATGAGTTTTCTAAGACCCATTTATGGGTTTCTATGGGACAACAAGCTGATTTACAAAGAGACAAATTTATTAAACCACCACTGCGAGAAACTGTCTGATTTGAACGCATTCTCAGTACCTTGTACAGACAACCTTTCCAACAGTTACGTCAGTGATGTTCTCAATTCTGATCAAGATTTCTCCGACTATTTCAAATAGAAGGGTTCTAATTTCCATCTATTGCATCTATTTAATGGCCTCTGCATCTAGAATTTCTCTTCTTGATAAAAGTATCTGATTTGTATTCGTAAAAAGATATTATAATACGAAATTATTACATATTTCGGTCAGTTCAGAGGAAAGATGGTTCAGTATAACAATTTTTTTTACTATATTCCGGATTAATTTTCCTAATTAACTTTTAAAGACTAGAGATGCTTTGATTTAATTGGAAATTGTCAATGAAAGGTTATATTCTTTCAGGAAAAATTGACAACAAATCTTTCTACCTATTTTAGATCAAATTTTAAGAGACAAGAAAAAAATGTTGTGAATGACAATAATTATGAAAAAAAGTCAGTTATTCATAAGAGAAAAAACGTAAACATTGTTAGTTTCGAGTGACGTTCTTGTCATCGAGAATGAATCTGCTACTAAAATTTTAGAAACAAATTTTGCTGACTTTTGATGCCATTTTGATTATATTTGCGCTAGAAGTAAGTTTTATCATTTCGTTAAAAATGTCCCTGCTGAAAACAGCATTATTCTTTGAAAGTAACTCAAAAACAATCAATTTAAACTTGTAGTGAAACAGGAATCTATTGTTGAAGACTAAGAAATTTACTTGCCTATGAAATTTCATTTCCGAAATGTTTTATACAGATTTAAGTTAAATTTTGCATGCTCATTTTTTAAGCAAATCAGATCAATAACATAAAATGTATTCTTTTCGGTTGGTTGTTTTCTTTCCATTTTTGGTTTTTAACCCTTTTTTCAAAGTAAACGAACTTTTGAATTTTTGCTTTTCTGTTATACTGATGTCCCAGTATTTGCAGGCGCACTTTATTAAAAAAAGTGTTCCAAAATTTTTTAGACTCTGTCTTTGATTACCTCGCATTTAGTTGAGTTGGAATGCCTATTTTAAAAAAAGAATGACCACGAAATACAATTAGACCACTAATTTTCCATGATATAGCATTTTCCGTGCACTGTTCTCGCCCGATGTCGTAGAAAAAGTTTTGGTTTTGTATTGCAGGCGTAAAAAAACTGTGCAGAGACTATGTTTCCAATATAGAGCTGTCAGTATCCTTCCTTTTATTATTGCGCCAAAAAACTCAAACTTTGAAAAACTATAGATATTATGTGTTGATTTTACATTGGTTCAGTTAACTAAATCGAAAGCTTTAGCAATATTTTCAATACCTTGATACAACCAGTTATCACTTAAAAAGAAAAGAAGACTTAAAAAGATAAGAAGCCCTATTTATAAAAATAGTTTATCTTCACAAATAACTAATTAATTATTAATTGCGCGTTGTTCTTTATGGCAACATCTATGAACAATTTTTTCAATAAAGACATCAAATTGAAATAAATTTTGAGTCAGCAAAAACCTTGATTATTTTTGACCCTTAGGTGATTTAATTTTGTAGCTGATAAATGTTTGAATAATTAGTTTGCGTTTCCAGTTGTATTTCTTAATGTTGGGCATTGAAACAGTTTTTTTTAATTGTTTGGAGTTCTTTAGATTACCAGAAAGTTTTCATTTATATTGATCGTTCGGTAAAGTTGAACTGGCCTTGCAACAAAATTGTGACTGGCCTTAGAGAGTCAATTTAGATATTCACAAGTGTTTTTTTATGCTCAGACTTTTTTAATCATGAGAACTATAATTGTTTTTGGTCTCAATACTGCTCGAATTTGAGTAACTAATTCTCAAAAAAGGAAGCAGTGAAGCTAAAACTTTAATAAACTTTTTTCTCTTGTCTGAGCTGAGACTTGTATAGCTCACTAACATTTTTAAAATATTTTGTCCTCTATTTCTTGTGTAAAAACATTGTAATATGGTTTTAGGAAATTTGTCTTTAATCGCAGACTAGTTTTTTCTCCTCTTTTGAATCAAAATGCTTTGCTTGTGTAAACCAAAATATCATTAATTTAGTTGATCACTTAAATCAGTTAAATTGAGAAGATAATGAACGTTTATAATTTTTTCAATTCAATTTTTTTACATTTGATTTCAAATTTATTCGTCGCTAACTTGAAAAGCCTTCCTCATTGGTTTCTAACGAAAACCAATTAAGACGGACACTATTTTATAGGTGTCAAGATAGAGTTTACTTGATCAATTTGCAGCCCACTCTAGTTGCCAATCGTGACGAGCTGAATTAGTGATTATGTGCATATGAACAAAATATATTTTTACTTGAAGTTCCACAATCCCCCGACTGTTTCGTATCTCTCATAACACACAAACTCATACTGTGACTCGTCCAGACTCTGCAACGCTCTCAAAACCGACAAGCCAGAAGATCCACCTCCAATCACACAAATTCTGGTCTTCATTTTCAAATTTCCTGTCAAAAGTCTGATGTTACTATTTTATCAATGTAAAATCTGGTATCTCTCTGCAGCAAAATTTGCGGATATGGTTGAGTAATCTTAATTCGGATTAGCAAACGTGTACACGTTTGCTTAGTTCGTGAACCACAAAACTTGTGTTTAAATGCTCAAGGTCAAAGACATTTGAAGTTTTGTGTCTGTTGAAAGTTCATGATGTTGAATCATAAAATGTTCAGATCAAAAGATGATGGAGAGTTTTTGGTATTGGACTTACGTCCTCGAATTACTCCCCATAATTCGGTTATCTAACCAAAGCTCTGTCACAGTTAAAGACAAGAAACTTTAGACACTTGATTTGAGTCTTAATGTTTAAAAGGGCACAAAAGTTCATTAATATTTTTGGTTAGTCGGAGCATAGTTTTGAGTCGCAAATAATAACTATTGATAACTTACTTCTTTTTTCTTCTCTTCATTGCTTTCTGTTATGACTTTGAACATAAAAACTTTTCATTATACAAAATGCGCAAAGGCCAAATGCCTTTTGTGCTTTCTTAAAGTGCATGTGACGTCACATGAAGGAAGTAAAACACATGTTGACTATTATTGTTATTCAAACTCGAGCATGAAAAGTGACAAACAGTCCAGTTATTAATTTGCAAATAACACGTTCTGTTTGAAATCTGGAAAACTTTGATGAAGTTTTCTCCGGCAGTTTTGCTGCTATTTGTGTTGCTCTAGATGGCTCTGGTAGCTTTAAAGATTTCGATTCTTTTAATTTTTAACTAATCATTTGTGCGTTGTCAGATAATTCCCAGAAACTGACATCTAAGTTTTTCCATGTCTTTTCCGTATTTTCTAAATTATCAGCTTCAAAAGCGTGGGATGTAAAAAGTTCCAAAGTTTCTTGGACCCTGGCTTCTGAGAGACCAGAAATAGTTCAAACCAACTCTTTTGTATTCCTCACGCATTGTAAAACATATTCTATAAGGTCGAAAGGCTAAGTTTTATTTTCTGTGTTACCGTAGTTATTAAAATTAAACAGCACAAGTCAATGCTTGCTAGAAGAATTCATCGCTGTTGTTTCATCTGCGGCCCGGTTTACGAGTTACCAGTCACGACACGATATCAGCCTTAAAGCAACTGGGTAAAGACAGAACGCAATAAATGTTAACAGCAGTCGTTGTATTTGACGTTTTATATGTCGTTAATTGCTCAAAGAAAACCCTGAAAAGTTGTGTTAACTCGGATCTCGTCGTCATCTGCTTTAGTTGTTTTGTTAAATTATCTGGTGATCACAACGCCTCGAACTGATAAGTACTATTTACTCTGTCTAGTAAATGTTCGCCTTGATTAATTGGAGCGGTGCTCTAATCTTTGAGAGAATTTTTGACAATCGCAGTTTTTATCTTAAAAGTTAAAACTTGTTTAATTCTGTTAGACAATTGTGGTAGCTAATTTCATAGAGCAGCTAAAATATAAACATTCTGTTTTTCCCGCGGGTACAATATTACAAATGAAAAGGTTAAGGTTCCGTATTCTGTTGAACATAAAAATAATTTTAGAAGCTCCGAAGTAGCTAACATTTTTTTTCAAATTGTCAAAAGATTAAAATCTTTTTTCAACTTTCTTGTAATTTTGTTCGAGATTTTCTTTTGCTTATTTCAAGAAGAAGTTCATATTATTTCAGAATTCTTTATTAATGGAGAGAACGGTTTTTTTCTTTTATTATGATCTTTTGCTCTACTCTGCAATTTTTTCAACAAAACATTGCCCCAAAGGGTAAAATTAGCAATACAAATAGCAGTCCCTGGAAAAATATCACATAATAACTTTGTAACACTTATTTGAGTGAGAAGCAATTCTTTTGGTATAACATACGTAAATTTTTTTATCGAAAAATCTGTTGAATTTGTTCTCATGCAGCATATAGAAGTTTCATTACCCAATATATCTGTCAGTTTATCTGCGTGTTAATGATTGTTAAGATTTTGAAAAAAATTCACTAAAATTTAATAAAATTTAAATGCGAGAGTACTAAGGAAGTGTCCAAAATCAATCGTGCTTCAAGTGTTTTTTGATGACATATAGATTCTTCTTGTACAGGAGCTTACTTTCGTATAAAATTTCATTATTTTGATTTGAAAAGTTTAACATAGAACTAGCTCATTTCCAAAAAATCTTCCCTGTTCTTTTGCTTTTAATTGTTTCCCATTGAAATTTACTCTGCAAAAAAATCAAATTTTTGTCTGGGAAAGAAAGCACAACCGTTTCATAACTATTCTTCTACAGCGTGTTTTGTCTTAGGTGCTCAAATTTTTCCAAAATTCCAAGGACGCATTTTTCAATCAACAGGGTTCTTAAGTTACAGAAGGAAGTCGTATCTTCCACAAACTGAATAGCTTTAAATTTTGTTTGTTTCTTTTTCAATTTATTGAAGTAGAGAAGGCCCCAAAAACCGTTACTTGAAGAACACAGGGGTTGATATTTACTCACTTCGAAAAATCGTGCTCTGGTTTCAAAAATTACTTTTTGCTAGCAAAAAGAGACCCAAACATTTTTTTAGCTTTATCGGCAAATCCGTAAGCTCTTGATTTTCTTGCAAAAAATTGCTGGATTACTGAGTTGAAAACTTTGGAAAGATCCAATTGTGTTGCAATTTGATTCTCAAAATAGTCAGGTTAATGCTAAAACCTTTCAACAAAAAAGGCATCTGTAGACAATTTACACTTTTTCCAATCCAATTAGTGTATCATTGAGTATTTTTATATCTACTCATTGACTTAACTCAATAGCAAGACGTTCGAAAAACAAAGGATTATTCAGGCTTATCATTTTCCATTACCTATATGTTTCTTTGTTTTGCTAAAAACGATTTCAAACTATTTAATTCTTTTGTTAAGCAGTGCTTCTCTTTTGTATATAATTTTTACGGGGCAGACCATGGTTAATTAAATTAATATTTGATTCGTAGTACGAGCTGTTTTCTTTTTTATTAGACAAATTGATACCCAAATTTCTTGAAAATTTATCCCTTCTTTCTTGTCAAAGTATTTCAGATTATAATGATGGTGAAAGCTGGGAGGTGAAAATGATGTTGTTCAATTTGCGGATGATTACATGCAAATTTGAACGTAATGAAAATATTCCCCAAAAAATTGAAAAAATATTAGAACAAACAGACAAATACCTGACAGAGAATCAACTCACATTAAATGCCGATAAAACAGAGATGTTATTCTTTACAGATCATACTAATTCGGATCCAGAAATTTCTTTTAAAGGCGAAGTTATCAAACCAGCTCATGCATGTCGTTATCTGGGAGTACAAATTGATTCAAACTTAACCTTTGAAAATCACCTGAATTCAGTTTTAAGCAAAATGGCTAATGCAATTCGTTCTTTGTATCTTGTAAGAAATCAAATACCTTTGAAAGTAAGAATTGATGTTTTCAAGTCAGTTGTACTCTCTCATCTTTCTTTCAGTGGAGTATTCCTCCAAACTCTTACAGTGAAAAACATAAACCGCATAAACAGGCAAATTAACTGGGGAATAAAATTTTGTTATTTTCGTCAAAAATTTGACCACTCCATTGATCTTCTCATTGAGGATCGTATCCTGCCAGCCGAATTGTTTATCTCAAAAGTTAGCCTAATGAAGCTACAAACAGATATAAAACAATTGGAAACATCCGAAAATTTTTAAATGTTTACTAGTCGCCATAACGCCAGACAAAACAACAGAACAAATCGAATTATTATAAAAAAGAAAACGAAAACGAAGTGGAGTAACAAATCTTTAATCTTGAAAAGCGTTCAAAAGTGGAACAAATTGCCCTCTTCAATAAGAACTTTTAACAGTAAAAGTTGCTTTAAAAATGTTTTAACCGAGTTTTTGCTCGATCAACACAGGAAAGTACCCGTTAATAGACAAATAGGAGCCTTCAAATCCTATTTTTACCTATAAAAACGAACAGTCACGATTTGAAGATTACTAGGTTAATAACAATGCTGATTAATTTATTTAACATTTTAGAGCATGTAGATATCTAACCTTAGGGTTATAGTCTGAGTAATTTACATGTTTCAAAAAAAATAATCACCAAAGAACAAATTTTTATTTTAATTCAAAAAGGCAATGGATATCTCCGATGGTAATCTATCAATAAAAATAGATCCTATGTGCCTATTTGAACAATATGATTTTGCCTGAACAATTTCTGCAGAACTGTTTTGCTCTAATCTGGATAAACAATGGAATCTAGCCGGAGTTGAATTCTCACAAATTTTGAAAACTGAGACGATCATGGGCTCACTCATTGTACGAGTTGACTCAACAGTGGGAGTTCTAAGTTTTCTCAAAAAAATTTCGAAGGGATCAAACTTCTAAGTTATAAATTGACGAATATTTAAGAAAAACAGCGCTCAGAACCATTAAGTTTCCAGTTTAAATATTGCTATCCGGTTAGAAAATTCTCATATGAAAAATTCGAAGAATTCGAAATTACAATCAGCACCAGCATTTATAAGATTTCGACACCATTTTCATCTCTGTACAAAGATTTAAAGTGAGTTTGCTCTTTGTGTCTGAGCAGATCTACTCTTCGATCTGCGTCCAGTTGGCAAATCATCTTGAAAGCTTCGACGTCTTTAGTTCCTGTCAAGGTCGAGAGTTCAGTACAGTATTTTGACATGAATTCAGCGATGTCCAGGAACGAGCGAACAGTCATTTCCCCAGCTTCTGTATCCTCAATGTCCTTTTGAATCTCCTCGTCTGATGGAATGCTTAATTTTCCCGTAATAACTTGGGCTACGAAATGACCTTGAACCCAAGAAAGTGCCCACGGGTATAGTGATCCATGCATAGCAATGAAGAACAGCTTATGGTTGCTAGGCAACACTATTTGCTTGTAAAGAGGAATCGAAAACTGACGGCGAGTGATCACTCGGAGTTTTTCCTCGAGAAATGGGAACGATCTCAGGTATCCAGTGCAATAAATTATGGCATCGTAGTCAAACTGGGTTCCATCGGAGAAGCTAAAAAGTACATGCAAAATAATTTTAATTGAACAAAAAACTACACCTATAGCATGACAAAAAATTGATAAATAGAGCCATGAAAATTAAATAAAAATGCAAAACTCAAACTGAGGAAACCTCAACTTTGTTATTTGAGATTCCATAGGTATATCTATAAACTGCAAACACGAAGAAATAGAGATTGAGTTAAATATTGATGGGTGTCAATTGAGAAAGAATCTAAATCTTTTGACTTAGATGTGTCCAGCAACTAGACCTATAAAATCAGTCAAAAAGTGGTACCCGTACCTAACTCCAAGTGTATTTCAGTACTGGGCCAGTATAAATGAAATACCTCATCATTACTGAATCATAGACTGATTTATGTCACTTTTCTGACTTGTCAGACTTGCATTCAGTCTGATTTTGCAATGGCCAGACTTGAACCAAGTATAAAAAACAAAATTCCGGACGGGGATTGAACACATGAGCTCCCTCACGTTGCTTCCTCACTGTCGCGTCACCACGACAGTTAAAAGTTTATCTTTTGCGCGTTTAAGGTACGCTTGAAAAAAAAAACAAATTTCAAGCAAGAAACCGAGCAATGGGAGACTTGCATTTAAAACAATTTTGCACTTGGAGTTCGCTACGGATAAAAATCAATCAAGAAATGGAGATTGACCTAAAAGAATGAGGCGTGTCAAATGGCAAGGAATCTAAATAATTTGATTTTGGATGTGTCCAGCAACTAGACCTTTATTATAAATCAAAAATGGTAAAAATCAGCCAAGAAATGGAGCTTGACCTAAAAAAAATGTAGGTGTGTCAATTGAAAAAAAAATCAAAATTTTTTGACTTCGTGTTGTCCAGCAACTAGACTTTTAAAATCGATCAAACGTTGGTTAATATCAATCATGAAATGGAGATCAACCTAAAAATGGAGGTGTGTCAATTGAGAAAAAATCTAAATGTTTTAACTTTGAGCTGTCCAGAATCTAGTCCTTTAAAATCAGTGAAAATTTGGTTAAAGTCAGAACGATGAAAATTTTTCGTTTTTGTTTTCATTATTCTCGACTTCAAAAGAATCTTTATAAGATTTCAATAACTAAAGAAAATTGTCCTTGCAAATTTTGCTGTACGAAGAAAAAAAGAGCTTTAAATTCCCTGCTTCAAAGTTTTAAGTGGAACTAGAGTTTAGAATCACATTAAAAACCGGAAAATAAATTAGGATTATTTTAAAAAAGTGCTTGAGTTTGTGACAAAATCCATTTCTGAAAAAGCTGGAAAGTAGTCATGAACAAAACGTTAGAAAATTTCTTGACTAATTTTACAGCACATTAGTCTCAAATTGTTTTTTTTCTTTCACCTAGTTCCCGAGAATATTTCACTCTTAATTGACATTTAATTTGGTTATGTTGACTATGGTTATCGGTCAACTTTTTAATGAATCGCTTTTCTATTTAATGTTTCCAGACGAAACTGAACAAAAAATGAACACAAAATTTAAATTGTGATTTGAGGTCGTATTTGCCTCCTGTTTTTAATGAAATGTATTTTGTCAACGATAAGATAAGCTATTACTTTTACAACTCTTACCACATCCGGTTCTCATCTGACAAAATTGTTTTCAGCAAGGTCCGGCTGATAATATTATCAAATTTGGCTGGGCTGTTACAGATCACACAATACGGGATCTCTTTATGTATGCCAGTCAAACTTGACAAAAGATATAACAAATCGAAGGCAAAGATATATGCCTAAGACCTGTCTGTGCTATAAGTCTCAATTTAAAATAGTTGGGGGGCTGAAAGTATTTAATTTATAAAAGAGTAAATATAATATAACAGCTTACTAATTACCAGTTGTGTAGTGATGAGATGGAGGTGAGCTGCTGGGCGATCGTTCACTTGGGTGTTTCTTTGGTTATGTTATTTGTCGAAAAAGAAAGTTATAAAATTAAATCTGGAATTATTTTTCTAAGTTATTAAACAATTTTGTTCGACTATTTTATTGTTAAAGTGAAGTTAAATTTTGAGAAAAATGAAAGCAGTTGTCTGCTGCTTGTTTCTGGGAGTGATTTCTGTCTCTCTAATTTTATTCCGTCCCACTTCGCTGAGAGAAACAATTAATTCCTCTCAGCTCCGTTTGGGCCGATAGGGAGCGAATCACAAACTCACGTTCATAGTGAGGTGCTTCTTAATTTTCCTATTGGCCGAGAAGGCAAGAGAATTAACTCTTTTTTATCTCACGGAGAAATTATTGAAACTCCAAAAAATAATAAAAATCTAAAAAGCTGAGAGCATCAATTATTGATTTCGTAGGCGCCTGTTTTCTGCTTTTCCCCTCTTCTAAAACCGCAACAATTATGGTTTTCTTGGGGGCTTTTTATGAGACTCTATTGTCTTTTCCCCTGAAGCAATCTGCTTCATCTTTATTGAACTTGGGGGGAAGGATCTGCATTGCAACTGTCAAAAGCAGAAGTAATTTAAATCAAAAGAAACTGTGGTTTTACAGGCCGCCTACGTTCAACAACGTACATTTTCTATCCTGGATATAAGCGAGGAGATCCAGGCCTAAAGTTGTGTTATTTAAATAAGTCGAACTGAGTTGTTTAAATACTTGTGTACTGGTAGTCTTAATAAGCGTTAGTTTGTTTAGCGTGCGGCGAAAGAATGGTTAATTAGCGCCTAAATACGTTCGCTCTAATGCGGGATTAATTATCCGCTCATTTGTAACGGCTCTCGTAATACTACAGCTCACCCCGATTTTAAGATAGAAAAGAAAATGATTTAAAAAAAAAGAAATATATTGCATCGTATATAATTTTATTGCGTTTGGAACATATAAATGAGTTACTACAAGTTCAGACAGTTATGAAATTAACCGCAAAGGGCGATAATGGTATGCTATAAAATTAATCGCAAAGGGCGATAATGTTGTGCTGTATTATTCAAAAAATTCTGGGGGCAAAATGACTGGGCTTGGTACTGGACTGTTTCCGTCGTCCATGATATCAAACACTTCCACAACTTCTTCAGTTTGTATAGTCAGTTCCACAGGTGATGATGCCGCCATTTCCACAGGTTTTCTGTCTGTTTTCTTTTTGGCTTCTAGTTTGTGTCTTTCTTCTCGTTTAATTTTCCGAGTTTTCTTGTCCTTCATTTTTCTTAATTCGCGATTTAGCTCTTTAATCTTTTGCACTAGCTTCTTATTTTCAATTCCGAGCTTTTGATTCGCTGATGTGATTTCTAGATGTTTTTGGATGTACACCTTATTCAATTGTTTTAGATTGCTGTCTTCAGTCTTCTGAAGTTGTTTTGTAATCACATACTGACGTCTCCAGTAGTAATCGCTGGTAGTTTTTTCCTTCTGATTGCTCTCCATTTTGAGGTTCTCAAATTTTATTTGCAATTCTTGTAGTTCCGTTTCTTTGATGAAGAGCTCTTGCTTGAAGCGGTTGTTTTCTGTGATGAGACTTTCCTTTGATGTTTCGCTACAATGGTCTTCTGCTGAAGGGAACGCGGTTATAGCATCATAAGGGACGTTAATGTAGACATCCAGCTGGTGATTTCTTACGTTATACGTTTTCGTTTCTGGATCTCTGTTCTTTATCCTCCACGTGTTAGATTCACTGCTTAGGCTAAAATGTTTTACGAGTGGCAATTCGTCCGATTTCATGAAGCAATCCTCATTCGTAGCATCGTTTCTAACTTTCACCCGTTCTAATGTTGTAAATTTGTTGTAATTTGCTTTGAGCGTGTATTTCAGATGGTTGAGAAATCTCGGGTTCTCAGGATTTAGGTCTGCCTCTCTGCTTCGTTGTACGTTCAATCAGTAGTGTTTGTTTTTCCTATCTTCCTCAGATAAGAGGTCATCAATGTTGGCTAATTTTCGGATCTTTTCCGCATGGTTATTATTCAGAAATTGTGAGGGGCATCTTTTGCGGTTTATTTTCCAGTTAACTTCAGGGTCGTACTGGTTAGACGTTGATGGAGTGTCCAGTTGTGGTTTAATGGGTGCAAACGGGGGAGTTGATGTTTTGCTTGGATGGTCATTTTTCCTAATTTGATTTGGGTGTGCTGCTGATTGTTCGTGGGGAGTGTAGATTGTTCGTGTAGAGGACATGTTGACAGTCTGATTTTGATCAGTTGTGGTGATCACACTCTTAAGTGTTGCTTGGCTGTTCATTGTGATGTGTGGGATCTAAAATTATTTTTGATTATTTTTCCTGTGTCTTAATTATCACACATTATGGTCTCTTTCAAGTTTGCAATTGTATTGCTAATATATTCTATTGTAAAAATGTTTTTTGTAAGGTTTTGTTGCTAACTGCTTTACTTAAAAATTATAATGCTAAATGCATTTGTTATTAAAGTTTGGTAGAAAAGTTTTCGTTTTGCTAAATGCAAAGTTAACTTTAATAAAGGAGGGGGGGCAATAATAAAAAAATTTTTATACTTATGCCAGGCGGGCAGCCCTGGCACAAGTACGTCTTTCTCCGCTGCCCGGAGGTGTGAGTCTTGGGGCGTGCGTCACACTAACACGGCTGCAACGACCCGTGCAGCTGGGGAGACAACCTTGCTTTAGCTGAAAGAAGGAAATTTTTCGGGTCGTTTTTGGAAATTTCAGTTATCGTGTTAGTGTTCTGAATTATTTAGATTCAAAAGCCAGGGGGGCAGGCTGGAGAAAGCTGAGGTAACCCCTTCCCGAGGAAAAGTTAAAAGAGAGAAAAAAAAGAACGTTTGTACTTGAGTTGTTTTTGGTTTATTAGACAACGTCGTCTAAAAAATTTTTGCAAATGGGACATTTTTTCTGCTTATTTATGCAGACTCGACAGAATCGGTGTTCGTCATGTTGGGAAAAATGTGGGTGTTTTGTTATTCCTAATTCTGTTTTCATTTTTTTGCATAAATTGCATCGGAAGTAGGATGTGATCAGGACGGGAAGACAAGGTCGAAGACAGATGGGACATTTAGGGTTTGGGTATCTTTTAAAAAGTGCTTTTCTGCAAGGAATACATACATAGTGGGGATTTTCTTTGGGGAATTGCTTGTGTAGTTTTTCTACAATAACGGTTTTTCGTGAACATATAGGGCAGATAATGTCCTTATGGGGATAGAACCAACGGAAACCGTCGAATAGGGATTGTGAAAGACCCATAGAGTGACTGTTCTCTTATTTCCCTTAGATAGAAACAGGAAAACCTTTAAGAAACTGCAGTAGGATTAGATTAATGAGGAACGATATGGCAAGCAATGTAATTAGGATTAGGATAAATATTTTTGTGGATAGGTCTAGATTGGTCATTTTTAGTATCTGGAGAAAATTTGGCGAATTGCGGAAAGGAGGTAGTTATTAATAAAAAGGGATATTGCCAATGCGCATAAGAGAACAAATAGAAGAATAAACAATGTTATGGGTTGCATTTTGTCAATTCAATGAGTAGTGCAGAACT
The DNA here is from genome assembly GCF_964194025.1 of Convolutriloba macropyga. Classification (NCBI taxonomy): domain Eukaryota; kingdom Metazoa; phylum Xenacoelomorpha; order Acoela; family Convolutidae; genus Convolutriloba; species Convolutriloba macropyga. The sequence goes on along the minus strand of NW_027450562.1, from coordinate 17,260 downwards.
AGAGTGAAGGAGGTGACTTGTTCCTGGTAAAAACTGAGTTGAATTAGGGATATCGATTGGATTAAAAATAAAACTAGGGAAAGAAGTAAAATTTTGGATGTTCTTGGACGCATTTTAGATTATGTGGTTGTTTTTTCGCAACGAGGGCATAATTTATAATCTTCTACGCAAAATTTACAAAAGTTGACGGGCTTATGATCACTGTGATGAAACGTTTTTGCAACAGAGTATTGAAATCTTGTTTGTTTGCAAATATCACATTGAAACCAGTTAAAGATTGAAAAGCTAACATTAAATTTAGAGCATTTAGGACAAAAATCGTAGCCCATATCTTTTATAACATATTGGTAACAGAGCAGACACATTACGTGGGGTAGTTCGTTAGGGGGGTTCTCGTGTAATTTTTTGAAAACAATTGTTTCACGTCTGCAGCATAAACAAATTAATGAGACCGGTTTGGATTCTATAGTATTGGTTTCTTTGTCAGTTGTATTCATTTTTGGAAGATTGTTATTGGAGGGGATTATGGGACTGGTATGGTTGGAGGATTTGGTTGTTGACTATTTTGGGATTTTATTGCTTGGTCTATTACTAATATAACTACTAACATCAAAAAATTGAAAGGAATACTTACAACAACGAGGAAAACGGTTAAAACGAAGGAGAAGGCTGCTGCAATAATCATGAGGGCCATTAATAAAAAATCAAGTACTTTGGGGATAAACATTTTGGATAATTTGTGAAGGTAGTTTTGAATCAAGGATTTTACCACGGGTTGTTTGGGTCAATTGTTTGTTTGCATAAGGGGCATTTAGTAGTGGTGAAGGTCATACACTGCAAACAAATTGATTGTTTTGGGTGAAAATCTCTGAAGTGACTGTGGCAGGTGGATAACTTTTTGACTTCTTGACAAGAATCACAATGGAAATAATGGCAATGACTGATTGTATAAATGGGAGTTACACAAATGGGGCATTTAGGTTGGTTCCAGTATTTAAATAATTCATTTCTACAAGGAATGCAAGCAAAATGGGGGGGCTGACCATTTGGGTTTTTGTGCAATTTTTTGAATTGACGGCAAGGGAGATAACAAACAGGGCATTCAACTTTAGGGGTTGTATCAATTTGAGGTTGCTGAGACGATATTTTCAGAATGTTTCCCATTATAAGGACAAATTAGAAAGATCGGGGTATACGAGTTCTAATCCATGGTGTTCAAGTTCGTTGGGGATAGTTACATTTAAATCTGCAATAGCAAAAAAGAAATTCCAGTGTTTCTCGTTCGGATAAATGTAATAATGATTAATGGTACCTGTGCTTAGGAACATATAAGTTATTTTGATACATGCTTTATATTGTGTAAAACAGATAGTAAACCATCTTTCTGCTTTAACAATTTTAATTTTTTCCTTACCAATGAACAAAATCATTTTATTTTTAACAATTTGAAAAGAAATGAGGGAAAAAGAACAAATTGATCAGAAAAAAAAGGATAGGAATAATGAGCAAGAAAAAAAAATTATTTTTTGGGGAGAGAAAGTTATGTGAAACAATTTACTTTACTGAAGAGCGCCCAAATTGACTGGAAAATGCTCTTCGATATCAATGAGTGCAAGAAAGAATTCCCAGTGCATCATTCCCATTGTTACTCGAGTAGAACCCTCACATCCACGCTCGTAGTCTGTATAGTGTATAATTATACAGGGTTTAATCTCTGCTGTGGAAGTTTCAATGAAAGATCTCTCGAGGGACTCTACTTTGACTAGACGCTCACCAAAGTGGAACAGCATTATAGAAGATCTAAATTAAAAGGGATTTTAGAACCATTTAAAGCTTGGGATATATTTATAAAGAATGTCCAATAGGGGGAAGATGGTGTTAAGGTAATGGTTCCATCAGTCCAAGTGTTTAAATATTCAAAACGGAGTATTAATTGTGGGATTACTCTGTTGCTTTTTGTCGTGACAAATGATTTTTCAAAAAATTGTATTTGTATAAGGCAGTTTTGGTATGAGAATATCATTGCTGCTTTTAATTGTTAATAGTTTCCAACTCTTTAAGGATTGAATCGTTTTGGCAAGAATCAGTCTTTTGCATATCAAAATAAATATTGTGAGGTACACAGTTTGGATTTTCTAGAATAAATAGGAAGAATTTCCAATGAACTGAGAGGGGATTAATACTTATTAAACAAATTTTTTCACTTTGGATTTCTTTGAGCGTTACTAGCATAGTAGGTACAGGAGTTGGGTATGCATCAAAAGATCGTTGAATTTTTTGTAACTCTACAAATTTATTGTTAACTGCAAATATCATAGTTTAGAATGATACCTAAGCAATGTAGATTGGATGTTGTACTTGAAATACAGAGTTCTCTTTAAATGCTAGAAAAATGGTGAATTCGGCGAACTGAGGATGAGTAATGAAAATAGTTAAAAGTCTGTAAATATTTGTCATGGGTTTTTTTGCGAAAGTCATTATACTTATAGCGGAAACATAGTATACGGCTAATAGCTCAAAATTTTGGTTTCCGATTCTGATTTGTAAGTTTCTATTAGTTAAATGAATCATTTTGCTGATCTAGCTCATTTGGCAGACTATTAGGGTCGAATTGTGCTAAATACACGAAATAATTCCAATACAACGAATGAGGGGTTAAAATCACAGTATCGTTCTCCCAAGTGTCCCAGAACTCAAAATTTATAACGATTTGAGGGAAAATGTCTCCGTGATTTTCTTCAAAGGTTTTCTTTATTTGATAAATTGTAACGAGTCTATCTTGAAACAAAAAGTACATTAATGGAAGCGTTTTAGTTGTTAATTAACTTATTGTTCTTCATTTCAAAACTATGTATAAAAGTATGTAAATGTAAAAAAAAAGGATAAAAAGGGTGTGTCAATTATTTCTGAAAAGAGGATTATTGACAACGATTGATATTTATAGTTAATATATCAATCGGATTCACAGCAGCAAAATCGGAGTAGGGGAAGAGTGCAGGCAATAGCTAGATAGACATAGTTGCGATTACAAAGTTGAAAATGGATTATAAGAATTAAAAAGCAATGAAGAAATCCACACATGTCTCTTACAGGAAAAGTCAAAGTCTAATAATATTTTTCTTCAGACGCTTTGAAACAATTTTGTATTCAACTCCAATGTTTACAAAAGTAATTGTGTCATCAATCAGGGCTCTTAACAATGAGAAGTATTGAAAATTTGAATGCGGTACGTCCAAGTCTATAATGTCACTGAAGTAGAAAGATGCAACTCTAATAGTTACAGTAGTTTTTAAATCGGAAAGACTTGAGGATAATATCTGTCCGGTGTATTGTCCAAATCGAATGAATAAAGCGTTAGGCTGTTTTATGAATTTGGGTTGCATAGCATAGCATCCTTGAGGTGTATCTAAACAAGATATTAATTAACTTATAGAGTCTAATACAAATAATTTTTTTGATTTTTGAGACAAATTATTTTTTTATGAAAAAGATGATTTTTTTATCAACAGATTTAAGGAGGTGCCACCACACTTCGAATGGTTGCATCATTTTGTGGTTGTGGTTGATGTGACGCCAGATTTGGGTATTCTACTTTATTATTTTCTGTATGACAATGCTCATCAATTTTATTTTCTCTTGGTTGATCCTCAACGCATTTGTAAGTTTTTTCTATGGTGCTGTAAGGTTGATAATTACTCAGCGGTAAAAAATGATTGTTGTTCTGTGGGGCCGACGGTTTGGTTTCGTTAGAGAATACCGGTGTAAAGAACGATAAGATACAAAGATTATATGTTGCTCCTAATAGAATTTTCCAAAAACCCATTGTTTTGTTGGATATTTTGTGGATTTCGAACGCTCTTATGATTGTTACGATTACATCAGTTAAGAATTTTATGCACAAGAAACAAGCAAAATAAACTCCAATTTTTTCCAGATAAAAAGTGATGATTCCAAAAGTGCCTTTAAACTGGTTTGTAAAAAATGTAGGTGAAAGAAGAGAATCTAGATAAATTTGTCTGTTAATTCCCATTGCTGACGCATAGATATCTTTTTGAGAATAATCTATGCTTCTTCCTTCTAGAACTTCTCTTGAAATTTTTGTCAAAACAGATTTTGAAGCTTCCGAATGCAAGATATTGTCCCAAAACGATTTAAGTTGATTTGGTGTGTAAATTCCGGCACGTTGCGATTCGTAACCGGTAAATTTTGGAATAGAACTAATAACTCTTGAAGAGAATATTTTTGGCGGTTGTAAAGGAACAGGTGCTGGCATCAAATGGTACCATGAATTTTCATTATCAATATCTAATTGGTAGGCATTTTTGTAGCCTCCAACACAATCTACTTCGTTTGCAAAAGGGTAGGTTTGTCGAGTAATTGGGTCGACGAACATTGTCCTACCATCATAATGAATAGGAATCCTATCATAACACTGTTCAAGAACCTGAAGTTGTGAGTTTCGTTTTGGACAGTGGTACAGCCAACCTATGCTACCATCTGTGTCTAAAAACATCGAGCGGTTGCCGGTTAACATATATCCAGCTAAACGATTGTTTTGGATAGCCTGCATTAGTATCATTTGTTTTTGAGTTCGATCAAGTTCGCATTGCTCTATGACCAAACCTTTCCATGCTTGTTTTATTTGCATGTAATTGTGATATATGACAAAATCCATTTTTACCGCAAGGTTAAGATCATAGTCTAACTTGTCTTTGTCTAAGTGTTCCCATGCAACAAAACCATTGTCGGATGTTCGGATCTGTTCATCTGAAGGCTTCCTATTAAACCCATTTACACTTAGGCTATTGTCAGGTTCAACACGAAGTTTATGAAAAAATTGTTGAGTTTTTGTTTTATAAGGTTTGCCAGTCTTCATATTAAATCCGCCTTTATAAGAAACATATAAAGAATCTAAATTTGTTCTGTAAATAAATTCTGGTTTTCCACACACCTTTTCTTTTTCATCAATTACTCTAATTTTTATGTCCATTTCAGCAGGAGAATACGTTCCTGGTCCTTCATAGGGCGTCTCCGGTTTTTCATCACTCACTATGAAATACTGTACGTTACCAAGTTCGTTTTCATGTTTTAGCATTTTTGCGTTTTGTGAAAATCTTTTAGTAACTATACAATTTTCCGGTGCCTCCCAATTGTATGCAAAGGGGTCGAGTGATGTCGAATGACAACCTCCTTCTGAGAGGGCACAAGGAAGTTTTAGTCCTTGACTGTTATAGACAGTTCTGTCATTAAGATCAATATCGAGTACAGTTTCTTGCATCAGGGTTTCAAAAGAGAAGTGTTTAATTTGACCACGATTATCACAAGATGTTGATGATTCACCTTCAAGATCAACTCCCTGGTTTTTATAGGAGACAGTTTTTATTCCATGTTTTATGTCAATTTCCATGTCATCATCGTCAAATTCGGTAACAGTAATTTTTCCAGTTTTATTAGCATTTAGGCATTGTTCGGGTGAAACAATAATATCGTACGTTATTATTGGAGCGTTGTGTACAATTGATGAATGGGAAAACATACCACAATTATAACGAATGAGCATTGCAGTGACTTTGCACATAAGAGATTTAACAAACGTCCGATAAGACCGTTGATAAAGTGTTACATGTGTATCAACCATCTGAATGTTTTCGGGTGTAATTTTGCAAGGAGAAACTTGTGTTAAAGCATACATTTTATTTTCTTTCATTTTAGAACAGTCATAATGAATGACCCTAAGTTTGTTAGACACGTCATTAATATCCTCAAAAGGAGGTCCAGTAGCGTTAATAACTATAGAAAAAGTACAAAAGTAGAAAAGACTTATAAGTAAATAAGAAAAATAGAGTTTATCAAAACAAGGATATCTTTTCATCCTGTTCTTTTTTTTAGCGCTTCAAGTCGGGAATTAAGGCTATGAGTTGTAGTAATAGGCACTGCCAGTAAATGTTGACTGGATTTATTGCTACCTAAAACAAAGTTAAGTAAATCCGGCTTGATAGCGTGATGGCGGCTTGGCCGAGCGACTAGAAGTTCGCCTATTATTATTATTATTTTCTAAAGGTTGTAAATTAGAAGGTCCTTGTTCCGATGTATTAGGGCGGAGAGGACTTAAATTAGGGTCTATAGGTATTCTAGAATTGTGCTGTGGGCAAGGAGTTGAACTTCTTGTTCGACTGCCGCTAGGCAGGTGTATTTGGACTGGAGGTGGGTTATCACGACCACCTGAACTTGCTTCGTTGAATCCAGAATCGAAATTGGTAGGTGTTCGGTCAGGGTCGAAGTTCTGCACAAGGGAGTCTCTTCGTATGAAATTATCCACGGGGAAATATTCGGTGTTAGTGGGGCTTTGGAAGGAGAATTTAGTCAAGGGACTATTGAGTTTATTCATCTGACTTGTCATTAGATTATTGTAAAATGTGTCACAATTATTTTTATCTATACCATACTCTAGGGTTAACTCTGGTATAGTTTCAGTAGCTGGGTAGTACTCGACTAGGTGATTTCTATGAGCGACCTTCCTGGTGGCCGGGTTGCTATCTAAAGTTAATTCATAGTTAACATTGGTTAGTTTTTTTTCTATAGTATAAGGTCCTGATCTTAGTTCATGTAGTTTTTTTGACTTTCCTAACTCAATTTGATGGTTTTCCATTAGAACTTTTTGTCCAACTTCAAGTGGCTTGCCTAATTTGTGTTTGTTTCTATGTTTATGTGCGCGGTTATTGTTTTCTAAGCTCTTTTTATAAGCGTTATTGTATATTTGTTTAAATTGGTTTTCTCGCATAAGCAACGAATTGTTAATAGTCGGTTTTAGAAGTTTGTCAATTTCGGTGTTTTTTGAAGTTTGCAAGGTATGCCTGTGAAGAGGCAGGTCTTTGCAAAACTCGGAAGAGCATGTGAGTTGTGAATTTTGTAGGAGTCCTAACTTAAGTGACAGAGGTATCTGTGGTTTTTGTCCGATCACAATTTCATAAGGTGAGATTCCAGTACTAGCATTTGGAACCGTGTTATGAGAAAAAGCAAATTTTGGTGCCAGTTCGTCCCATATACCTCGAGCTTGTTCTAGAAAAATTCGGAAATGTGCTCCTAGATGTTTGTTTTGGATCTCGACTTTACCATTAGTCCAAGGCGCATAAGCAGTTCGAGGTGCGGGTGTTATACCTAATTCATGAATGTAACTCGCAAAATCTTGGTTCATGAATGCCGAACCCTTATCATAAACAAGTTTTTGTGGTATTCCAAAAGACAAGATGAACTTTTCTAAAGCTTTTATGGTGTCTATTGCGTCTGTGGAACGTACGGGGTATACTTGAATGAAACGTGAAAATGAATCGACAATAACTAAACAATGGTGTTTACCGTTCGATGGTGGATTTAAAGGTCCTTTGTGATCAATATGGACCGTATGGAAGGGGAATGGGACTGTATCAGTCCACTTTTCGAGAGGTGCTTCGTGGATATCTCTCCGTTTTTGTTTATTTTTTTGGCATTCAAGACAATCAGCAATTAGGTTTTCAATCCATTTATACATTCCGGGCCAATAAAAAAATCGTTTTACATTAGCAAGTGTTTTATCTAAACCTACATGACCTGACAGTTCACAATGAGCTAGCTGAAAAACTTTAAAGAACAATGACAGTGGTACACAATTTTTTAAGTATTCAATATCTGGTTCGTCTGTTTGTTGTTGAATACATAAGATGTTACCTACGAAACTCAGTTTCTCAAAGTTATTAATGTACGACATTATGGCTTTAGATTGTCGGAATTCAATTTTCTTTTCATCTTTGTTATTGTTCGTCCTTAATTGGCGAATTTGTTGTATCACTGGGTCTTTTAATTGTTCTTGACAAATTACCGATGTATTTAAATCAACTTCTTTAGAGAAAATTGTCAGTTTATCGATGAGTTCTCTTGCATCTTGTATTTTTGTATTTTCGGGAAATTTTTTTGCTAATTCGGTTTTGTCTATACAAGTGCTATTTTTCACGAGAAAAACTTTATCGTATTCTAGAGGGAATCTGTACTCCGAGTCTGTGGTATTAGTTTGATCAATGTAAAGTTTGTCAAAATCTAATTCCGGTGACTGGTTCTCATTGAACAATTCAAATTCCGAAATAGGGTCAAAATTTTGTTCGGTTATCCCTTCATCAGGGTAGGAATCAATTTCTGTATAATGATCAGACGTTTCGTCTTCCTCCTGTTCTGATACAGGGGTTATTTCATGTTTGCGGTGACGCCTATAGTGGTTAATTGATGAACCATACGAGAAATCTTCCGAAATATTGTTTATTGAGCAAAGTCTGTTTTGATTATTGTCGTACTTTTGCTTTACCATTTTGTCATTTTTGAAAATGAATTTGTCGATACCCGTTATGCTTTGTTTTAGGATTGGAAAAAAATCATCTGCTGGTCCCTTTTCATTATCACGCAAAATGAAGTATTTTTCCTCGTTGCCATGCTCGTCGTAAAAACTAATGTCTTTTGGTATCATTTTGTGTTTAAGTTGATACTTGTCCAGATCTTTAAGTTTTACATTGCGACTTAGGATGTCGGGAAAAGCTAAGTTTTTTCCTTCAGTCCAAATAATTTTCAAGTTCTGAAATTGAGATATTACTAACTGGTATCTAAAAAACCTGTGAGAGAGTTTTCCTCTTCTACCCCATAGATACATTAAAGGCTTATGGTCGGTGTACACATATACTGGATGGGGAGAACCAATTAGGTAATGCTCATAAGTTTGTAGTGCAGATATTACACCGCAAAGTTCGCGTGCTGTGGTGCTCATTTTTTGTTCCTCTTTAGTGTAAATTCTAGAGTTAAAAGACACTATTCGTTTCCCTTCTGGAAATTCTTGAACGAGAATAGAGCCTACTCCTATAGAAGAAGCGTCTACATGCACGTGGAAAGGGTATTTTGTATCCGGTATTGCTAAGATAGTATCTTCGCTAATTCTGTTTTTAATGTCGTTAAACAGTTTTTCGTGTTCCGTTGTCCAAACAAATTTAGTTTCTGTGCGGGTTAAGTCATAGAATGGTTTGCAGTCAACATGCAAATTTTTGATGTACATGCTGTAGAATCCTAAGCACCCTAGAACTCTCATGACATCACGTTTGTTTTCAGGCGACTTAAGTGCTTTTAAATCTGCTACTCGCTTCTTGACTGGTTGTATCCCATCTTTACCTACTACATGTCCCAAGAACTGTACTTTCCTAAGGAAAAATTTAGTCTTTTCAGGTTGTGCTTTCAGTCCTGATTTCCTTAAAAGTTCATGGTACTTGTCAATTATTTCAAACATTTCGGTTTCATCTTGCGCTTGCATGATGGTGTCATCAATGTAGGTTATAGCTTGTTTTTTTCTAATTAATGGTGCAAAATGGATAGTCATTATGCGACTGAAGAAATTAGGTAGACCGCATAGGCCGTAAAATCCGCGTTCAAATGTGTATTGCTTTGGACCAATTACAAAACTTACCAGCTGTTTGGTTTCCTCAGTTAGAGGGACTTGGTTATAGGCTGAACAAAGATCACTGGTTGTGAAGAAATTACCTTTTAATCTAGTTAATAGACTTCCGATTGGTTCGAGTGGCCATGAATATCGACTAAGGTCTGTTATTGAATTCAGATATCGGGCATCTATAACCAGTTTTACTGTGTTCCCCTTGGGTAGGATTATGATTGGATTAATAAATTCTGATCCCATTTCTTTATCATTACCCATTTCCCGGATTATACCTGTTTTACACAGTTGTTCCAAAAGGTTTTCTAGTTTTTCCTGATAGTGTAATGGTACTTTGGAAGGTCTTTGTTTTGTCAAAGTTGAGTTAGGTAAAAGTTTAACATGAAACTTTTGTTTTATCTTTCCAACATCGTATTTGTGTTGAGAGTAAACGTCTTTATTTTTAGTTAAAGTCCTCAGTAACTTGTCTAAGTTTTCGTCATTGATATCAGCTTGACTGAAATCAAATTTTTTGAGAAACGCTTGATCGGTTTTGTCAAATCTGTTAAGTTTTTCTTTGGGAAGTTCAACGGGTCTGATGTTCTCATCAGTTGTTTCTAATTGTGGCTTAAGATCCTTGAGGTCGTCGCTAAAGTCTGTTTCTAATTCGTAGTTGTTGGTAAAATCTTGTTGCCTTTTTCGCTTTTCTGTTTTCTTTTGTTTTTCAGGAGTTTTGCTTGCAAAGAAATTTTGAATTTTTGAAATTTTTGGACCTTGTTTTTCACTAACATGGAATATTTGATCCCAATTAGTGTCACTATTCATTAGGTGGTTTATGAATGCAACGTTGTCAACTACAGAAAATTCTGGGTCTTGTCTAATTTCAATGTCTTCTAAAGTGTGCCCAATAGGACCCTTTTGGATGACAACCTTGTTGTTTAGAGGATTGTTTAGCATTATTGGTAATTCCTTTTCTTTTCTAAAACACTGAACATTGTAAGTATAAATTCCTTGAGCTTGCAGTTCACTTCCAATTACGAAGGAGGTTCCCTTTCTGAAGAATTCATTCGGAGGTCTAATTGATATTACTCGAGTTGATTTTGGTGCTAATGGTAGTTGCTGGTCAAGAGTTACAATTTTGTAAGAGCTAATGTATGGATAGCTTTTCGTTTGGTATCTAGATAATGTGACGGCTACTTCAGGGTAAGTTTTTAAATCAATTTTTGGAGTGGTTAGGTCAATAGATTTTACTGTAGATTCAAGGAAATCCATTCCCAACAAATTCGGCTTGCAACCATCTTTTGCTGAAACCCATGTGGTAACTTCCACTTGATACTTTCCTTCAATGTCGAAAGATGTTTTGAAAGTAATTTGACCTAGAAGTTTTAGTTTCTCACCATTAACCGCTAAAGTATGATTTTTTGAAGCTTTCATCTCAATGTGTTGTAATTTACATAGTTCAAGATAAGTGTGGTAATTAATTATAGAGCTTGATGCTCCTGTGTCCAATAAAAACTGTATTTCTAAGCCGTTATTTTTATTTTTGTCTCCGACGGATTGGTATAAATTAATATAAATATGTGAGTAACTTGCTTTGTTATCAGTAGTGTTTATGAACGGAGACTTGTCTAGTTTAAATACTCGTCGTTGTGATTCTCATTATTGTAATAGTCTCTGGAAGTTTCACTGGTAAAATGAACTCGAGGGCTTCGCCCTTCACTGTTATCTCTTGAATGAGTACTATTGTTTTGTCTAGTAGGTGTCCTATCCCGGTCATGGTCTCTACTCCTATCACGATATCGATTATCTGATCTTGGAGGACCGTTGCTTTGTCTATCCCTACTATTTTGCCTATTGTTATCTCTGTAAAAGTTGTTTCGATAGTGATTTTGTCGTTCCTGTGATCGGTTATCGTAAGAAGATGATCGATAATTGTTTGAAGAGTTTGATGGGTACGGTGATCGATGTCGGTAGTCTGATCTAGAGTTGTTTTGATAATTGGATTGATTTTGGTTATAACTATTTCTCTGTCTGTCCCTAGAATTTCGATTGTCATAATTGTTTGATTTGTAATTTTGTTGACCTGGTGAATGGCTCCTACTACGTTTATAATTATCTGTGAACTTTTCTCGTTGTTGAGGTGGGTTTCGGTTTTCGTTTTTAAAGTCCTTGTACTTAAAGCAGAAAGCTATTGTGTGACCTGAACGTTTGCAAAACTTGCAGAATCTAGTCTGGTTTTGTTTGAATCTGGGATTGTCGTTGTTGTATGTGGCGTTTATTTTATGATCTTTCATTAGATTTGCAATTTCTGTGAGTTGGTTTTTTAACCCTTCTATTTCTATTTTATTGTCGATACTACTTGAAGCAGTACCCGTGAATTCACTGCTAACAGAAAAACTTAAGTCTTTAGTTGCTACATGATCCTGTAATTGTTGCCAAGTTGTAGCTGGGTTTTCTATTAACCGCTGATGTGCCTTTTGCTTGAGTGTAGGTGGCGTTAATCCTCTTACAAAGTACTCCATACACTTAGCGTTACGCTGGTCGTTGTTAAAATCTGGATCTGGCCATCCTTTTTCAACTGCTTTTGTTACTCGGTGTGTATAGCTTTTTATCAACTCATCTGGTTGCCTTTTAATACTCTCGACTTCAATTCTTTTCCTATACTTGTCTTTTGCATCAGTAAAACGGGTAATGAACTGATTTCTAACTTCGTTCCATGCTAAACCTGGTGCTAAGGTTTCGAACCATTGGGCTGCGGGCCCACGCAAAACCGAACCAAACAATGCTTTTTGTCTAGCGTCGTATGCTGCTTGCAAATCAGCATCCGCAGGATCTCTTGTTCCTAGTGAGAATTGGATTTTTCTTTGTATTAAACTAAAGAATTCCTGGGCATCTTCAGATGGATCTAAACCTGTAAATTTCTCTAACGCTATGTCGGGGTACGCAACAACGTTCGCTGCCATGTTTTATTTTAGTGTACGAAAAGAATATTTTATACAAAAGTATTATTAGTTTGGGTAATTAGTGTAGAAAATATTTTTGTTATAACAATTATGTAATAAAACGCTAATACTAAAGTAGAAAGTTGAACTGTTTGTTTTGTGTTATGAATTTTATTTGTTTAGGACCGTTTAATGATTGTATTTTAAATTCAAAGCTTTTGCCGTTATCAGTACTAAAAATTTCAACCCAAGAGTAAATATCGGTTTGCTCAACGGTAAAATTTAATAACCAAGGATAAGTGCTTTCAGAGTGTTTAAATTCAACAGAGTATTGGTGAAATCTGTTTATTTTTGAAAATCTAATTTGTGTGACAAATTCTGTTTTTATAAGTAATTTAACTCTATCTGGTAAACTCGGATCGTCAGGAGAAACGTTGATGTATTTGGGTTTAATGATTTTTAAGATTTGTAAACCAAACGGGGGAATTTTATTTTGGTGGCTCATCCACACACAAGATGATAACGTTTATGCTAATTCTATCACACTGTTCTGATTTCTTAGAGCACACAAAAGTTCCTTAAAGTTTGGGTTGGTCCACTTGTAAGTTATGTAGATTTCAGTTTCTGTTTCGCTAGAAGAGTGATGGTAAATGCATAAAAAGTTTCTGTTCTGGTCAGTTAAATAGTATGAAACTTTGCCTATTTTGTTATGTACTTTAATATTTATATTTAGATCTTGAACGTTTACTTTAATATATGACATATAAATAACATAGAACAATTGTTTTTGTTGTTTTATTAATGTATTTTTGTATGAAATTACACAGAAGACAGTATAAAAACGTTTAGTACGGGATGTTTAGTACATCAGTAGTAGTATTTTTGTAGCTATTATTGTTTATTATTGTTTAAATATTGTTTCTAAAGTGTTTGAGTCTGTTAATGACCGTATTTTAACATGAGACAACAACTTTTCTATGATAAATTTGTGTACAAATTGGGTTAAAAAGGCTAGTTTACGCTCTTTTAATTAATTATTGGCTAAATTTTTCTGCGGGAATCTCGATCACACTGTTTTTAGTTTTCAACAAAGTTAGTAAATTCTGAAAATTTGGGTTCTCAGATGCATAAGTTATACAAAAATCAGCGGGAGAATTATGTTCAAACACGTAGAAAATAGCTAAGAAAGTTATTCCGTCAGTAATAAACCGTGTTATTTTACCCCTTCTAGTGTTTTCTATTGCTGTTAGATTAAGATGTTCTACAATAACTATTCCAGTTTGGTCCATGCACTGTTTAAAACCTCTATTGGTGAAATTTTTATTGTGAAACCGGTTAAAATGGGGGAATTCCCATCAATTTATGTTATTTTCAGGCTAAAAATCTATGTTGGGGGGATAAAATTTAGTTTAAAACCCGTTATTCTTTGTTAAATTAGGGCCTTATTGAGATTTATGTGGTCAAAACTTGGTTAATATTTCCTAATTTTTTGTAAAAATGACGTTAATATGGCTATTTTCTTGAGTAATATTGGTTAAAATTGGATAAGGATGATGTTTTTAAGGCTTAAATGTGATTAGTATCCGTTAAATTATGATAAAAGTGACGTTAATTTTGTTAAAATCTGGTTAGTTTTTGAGGATTTAAGTCAAAATAATGTTTATTTGGTTAAAATTTGATTAATATTACCCCACCCGGGTCAAGGAATTGATAAAACAGAGTGAATATTCAACTAAGGAAGGCTTAAATTTAACCAAAATTGGGTTAGCTGATGTGAAAATGCAACAACGTGTGCTTAAATGTGTAGAAAATTAGATATAAATTACACTAAACACGTATTGGGGGGATGAATTCTGGTTAAATTTACGTTAAATTGTTTGAAAATGCTATATTTTGGTCAAAAATTCAGTAAAAATTAGACATATGTTACTCTAAATATCATTTGGGGGGATGATTTTTGGTTAAAAATCGGCTATTTAGTGTGAAAATGCTAAAATTCTGCTGTGAATTTGGTGAAAATCGGCTAAAATTTAGTTTAATTAGGTGTTGGGGCGGTGAAATTTGGATAATTTTTGGTTATTTGGAGTGTATATGCTACAATTTAATCATAAATTTGGTCCAAATCGGGTCAGAAATAGTCTAAACAAGTTTTGGGGGGGTGAATTCTGTATAAATTTCGATTATTTAGTGTGAAAATACTAAAATTTAAGCATAAATTTGGTCAAAATCGGGTTAGAAATAGACTAAACAGGTTATGGGGGAATGAATTTTGTATAATTTTCATTTATTTAGAGTGAAAATACTAAAATTCAACCATAAATTTGGTGAAAATTGGGTTAAAATCAAATTAAATATGTTTTGGGGGGATAGAATCTGGTTGAATTTCGGTTATTTAAGGTGTAAATACTAAAATTTAACCAGAAATTTGATGAAAATTGGGTGAAAATTAGGCTAAATAGGTTTTGGGGGGATGATTTTTGGTTAAATTTTGACTATAAAATGTAAAAGTACTTCAATTGTTATATAAATAAACTAAAAATTGGACATAGATTACCCCCACCCGGGTCAGAACAATTTTACAAGAGCAAAGAATCAGTTGCCTGTTACTATTTTAATGTAAATTTACTGTATTTCGGCCGTAAATTTGATATAAATTACTCTATTTGTTTGGCTACTAGTGTGCTTTCACTTCTGTGCTAGTGGTTATTTTACTATTTTAATCCGATCGGATAGAAAAACAAAAATTCAGGCGTGATTCTTTCCTCTGGGCGCACCAGTTATCAAATTTGGCTGGGCTGTTACAGATCACACAATACGGGATCTCTTTATGTATGCCAGTCAAACTTGACAAAAGATATAACAAATCGAAGGCAAAGATATATGCCTAAGACCTGTCTGTGCTATAAGTCTCAATTTAAAATAGTTGGGGGGCTGAAAGTATTTAATTTATAAAAGAGTAAATATAATATAACAGCTTACTAATTACCAGTTGTGTAGTGATGAGATGGAGGTGAGCTGCTGGGCGATCGTTCACTTGGGTGTTTCTTTGGTTATGTTATTTGTCGAAAAAGAAAGTTATAAAATTAAATCTGGAATTATTTTTCTAAGTTATTAAACAATTTTGTTCGACTATTTTATTGTTAAAGTGAAGTTAAATTTTGAGAAAAATGAAAGCAGTTGTCTGCTGCTTGTTTCTGGGAGTGATTTCTGTCTCTCTAATTTTATTCCGTCCCACTTCGCTGAGAGAAACAATTAATTCCTCTCAGCTCCGTTTGGGCCGATAGGGAGCGAATCACAAACTCACGTTCATAGTGAGGTGCTTCTTAATTTTCCTATTGGCCGAGAAGGCAAGAGAATTAACTCTTTTTTATCTCACGGAGAAATTATTGAAACTCCAAAAAATAATAAAAATCTAAAAAGCTGAGAGCATCAATTATTGATTTCGTAGGCGCCTGTTTTCTGCTTTTCCCCTCTTCTAAAACCGCAACAATTATGGTTTTCTTGGGGGCTTTTTATGAGACTCTATTGTCTTTTCCCCTGAAGCAATCTGCTTCATCTTTATTGAACTTGGGGGGAAGGATCTGCATTGCAACTGTCAAAAGCAGAAGTAATTTAAATCAAAAGAAACTGTGGTTTTACAGGCCGCCTACGTTCAACAACGTACATTTTCTATCCTGGATATAAGCGAGGAGATCCAGGCCTAAAGTTGTGTTATTTAAATAAGTCGAACTGAGTTGTTTAAATACTTGTGTACTGGTAGTCTTAATAAGCGTTAGTTTGTTTAGCGTGCGGCGAAAGAATGGTTAATTAGCGCCTAAATACGTTCGCTCTAATGCGGGATTAATTATCCGCTCATTTGTAACGGCTCTCGTAATACTACAATATCATCTCAAACAATTACATTAAACTCAATTACCGGTCCGATTTTATAATTTCTTTATGATTTTTTTTATTGAACAAAGAAACTCATTTTAAAAATGTTTTGGACTCCGACTGATTGTAATTATTTGATTTTTTTAGTCCATAGTTGCTGGACAATCAAGTCTACAGTGCCGGAACTGGAGATAATGTTGCTTTTCATAAACTTTCATAACGAAAATGCTGATCAATTTAAGGATCTTTATATAAAAGTCGAGCAAATATGGCAAAAACAATTGTCAAGGCTCTAGCCAAAATTGAAAATATTTTTGCCTAAAAATCTTCAAATAAATGTGCTATAGTCTCTGCTCCTTGAGGATAATAGAGATTAACTTTGTAGGATTTTGAGCTTCGATTGAAGTGACTTTTTCACCTTTTAAGAATAATCAAAAACGAAAATTAACTAACTAACGATCGAACGTATCTTTAAGTCATTTTAGTTAGATCAACATACATGACTATCCTTATTGTTAATGTTTCTATGATGAAAATAAGTTAACTTTGGCATGTAAAAACCTGAGCAGGGAAGAACTTCAATGAAAAGCGAAATTTGAATAGTACTAAGTGGAAACGCTTTTACAAATGTTGGAAAAATCGACTTACTACCTTTACTTTGTCTTTGATGAGCAATGAAGTCGTCAAATTTGAGCGTTTTCTTTACAACTTATCGAATTAATTTAAATTTATTTTTAAAAAAATAGTATTCTCTAACTGTTACCACTTTGATATCGTATTTTGAGAACTTAACTATGTAAGAAAGCTAAGAGCAAGTAAGTTTTTGTTTACCTTACAGTGTGTCCATCAATGTTTGAGATTATAGGTCTCTGGATAATTTCAGGTGGGAAGACAGCATCCACTGGTCTGGATCTGTATGATATTGTGATGTACTGTGCTCCTGCTCTGTAACAGTGTACTGCAATGTCTTCAGCTGACATTGAGCCACCCACAACCAGAACTCGTTTTC
>NW_027450561.1:0-36182 GCF_964194025.1 Convolutriloba macropyga | reverse complement strand
AGCAATTGAGTTTTTTCCCCGTCATTTTTCAGGAAACGCAATTCCTGGCAATTCCAGTTAATTAACTTTTTGTAGCAAGATATCTCAGCTAAAGCTTGTTTAGCCATAACTCACAAGTGTGTTAATATTCATACATATTAAATTCATGTTATTATTAAATTCATGTTAATATTAAATTCATACATACATGTTAATATTCATATCAGATCTTTTGAGGCAACCCGAAACAATAACTTTCAATTTTGTGTTGAATTGTGAGAATAGTTGAGAGAAATATTTACCAGACCCAATTTTCGATTGTAGGAACATAATCAATTTTCTAGGTCAATCAATAAGATAACATATGGTATCATGTTTTGGTTTGATTGCATTCACTAAATAACTTTGTTCCAAAAAAAATTCTAGCACTTTTTCTATTATTCTTATCATCTGCTACAGAAATGTGTTGCATTTGTGCAAAATGTACTTTGAACTTTTTTAAAACCAAAGATACATAAACTGAAAAATGGGAAAAAAAAGTTTGTTTTAAGGCTCTTTTTGGGGATTACATAAGATTCTGCGCTAAATTTTTAGTTATTACAATCAAATTATGTCTATTCCATGTTTTGATTTCATTTTGATTTATTTTCTGTTTTGAAGGAGGCGTTAATAAATCTGACTTTAACAGGGAAAATCAAACTAAGTAATACGGGAGTCAATAGAAAAGAGTCGGTCAACGATTGGGTTGGTGCTTCAACAAAAATATGTAGCAATATGATATAACCAATCCAATTTTTGTTTGATTGGACAACTGATTTTCTAAGCGGTATATGATTCCTAAGTTTTGCTTGTGACAATTTTCAGTTCTAATTTCATTGCCTTTTATGAAGCGCAAAACTAATACCTATGATAATTATAGGGACTTCTAAAGTATTCACAATGTGCAATTTCCTGTTACTTGAACTTTTTAAAGTTAATTTTTGATTGTTTAAGAAACACTTCATAAAAAATTTTTAGGAACATTTCAAGAGACACTTTGAGAAGCAATTTGGAAATAATTTTTGTGTTCAATGTAATTTGTTTATGTGATTTTCCACGTCTTGCGTTCTTTTCAGGACAATGATTCTTGTTATAAGAACTCGCCAACTGAAGAAAAACCAAAATCATAATCAAATCTGGACGGAAGTGGCTGGCTTCACAGAAAATGTAGTAACAAAATCACGTGAAACATAACAAACTAAATGAAGAAGCAATATAGAAATAATTTTTGTGTTCAATGTAATTTGTTTTTGTGATTTTCCACGTCTTGCGTTTTGTTCATGACAATGATTCTTATAAGAACTCGGCAACTGCAGGACAAACCAAAATCATCATTAAATCTGGACGGAAGTGGCTGGCTTCACAGAAAAAAACTAGATTGCATTATTAGTAAGAAACCGTTCTAAAATTATAAGATCTGAATATCCCTCTCCCATCATAATTCACCCACACATTTGAAAGCGTATAATATCTAATCTTTTTTTACAGAAAGATGGCTCTATCTAGCCTTCATTCTCATATCAACAACAGATGAAACTGAGCAAATTCTTTTGTATGGTAACAATTGTATGATAGAGACTGAACCCCTTGTTCTTATTAGGGTCAGTAGACTTCAATTGTGTCTCTGATAAGGCTTTGTCTATATTGCTATTTTTGTTGGCTGTTGACAGAACCAAGATCTTCTCATCCAAAAACCTCAACATTAACCAAAAAAGTTTCACTCAAAGAAAAATTTGAGGCAAATAACGGATCTAGTCTGCGCTTAAAATGTGCCTTAGTTAGACTAAAGTGCGCTCGAATCATTCTCCCATCAGTTAATCGTGTACGTTTTATTAGGTCGTCTTTACCTTGTAACTTTGAATGCTCTCTGAAATGGTTAATCATTAAATATTTTTTATGTAACACTCTTGCGAAAAATTAGAGCTGTTTGTCAGCAAAATTATACTTTTTGACTATAACGATATTTCGAAACCTTTCATATTGAGCGGAAATTATTTAAGTTGAGGACATGTTGAGCGTGCTTTTTGTAAATGCCCCGTTCTGAAGTGACCCATTCGAACTCAAAAGACTTAAAGAGGAAATTGCCTTTTTGTAGCACAGCACGCATTCATTTGTTGTTGACCTTTAAGGTGTATGCGTGTAACTAATTGACTCAAGCCAAGACAGCTAGGCGTAATGTTTGGCCTGTTATTGTTCCGACCCCTCTCTGAGGGGGGAGGAACTATATACTCTGATGGGTTTTTTTCAGACAATTTTGGCCGATCGATATAATAATCATAGAGAGCTATGAGTGGTATCATTAGAAAGCCCGTCCAGCGTAGAATATGGAATTAAAAAGATTATTTTTATTCTCGTTTTTCATAGGGAATTATCGAGGTTTAAAGTTTTGTGAATATTAGAAGTAACTCAGCTGTTTTTATTCTCAATTTTTGACCTAATTTTTGTCAATTTTGACCAAATTATAGTCAATATTGCTAAAATATGTTAAAATTGTTAAATGTACTGTTATTTTTTTTATCTCTAAAGATAGAGGAGGGTTGCTAATTGTTCGATCAGAGTTTTTTGGCTAGAATTTATGCTAAACTTTTCAAAATTCAGACTTTTTTTCGTCGGAAAAATGGCTTTTTTGGCAAACTCGCTTTAAATTTGCTGGAAGTAGACACCTTTAAAACTGCGGCCATATTCGTCTCAAGCTCAAAAACAGTTAGTTCTACTCCCGCCGGCTTTCTGAGTCTTCTTGAATTACAACTTTGCCAATTTTCGAAAAATTAATTTTGCAAATTGATAATTATACAAAGTGCCATATATTTTTTGACAAACTGAAAAACTTTGTATAGAATTGATGTGTTTCGCAAACATTTCAATAGTTGAGTGTTTTGTTAGACGCTCATCAATATCTGGGTGTATGTTGATCTCACCATGGATCCCTATGATAAAATTTTTTTAGATTTTATTGAGGCGCGATATTTTTTTTTTCAAAGAATTTTCTAAACCGCTATAAAAATGGTCTTTTATAAAACACGGACGAGAATTTCAATCAGGGCTCATTTAATGACAGATACTTTTTACAATAAACGAGATCCAAAGAGATTATTTTATGGTTTCAGAACGCATGCGTTTTGTTTTTGCATGCTTTGGACGCATGCGTTTGGACTTCATGCGTTTTGTTTTCAACTCTTATAATTTTTGTAGTTCAGTGACTTATCGTCCTCAATCCAGGATCCAGTTTCTTTTAGAAAAAAAATAAGCTAGAAAATTTTTCAGTTGTTTTCTATTGTCTGTCATGACATTGAGTATGTTTTTTTTTTTAGAAAATGTCAGTTAGTTTTTGAACTTTGCCTCTATTTTTTCTTTTTTTTCTCTCAACTTTGGGCACAGTTTCAGTAAAAACAAGCAGAAACTGACTTCTTGTGATTTTGAAATGGATGTTGGTAACGATTTTCTATTAAAATAAGGATTTCTTTATTTTGGTACTACGCGTTTTCAACTTTTCTTTTATTTTTTTATCTTTTTTGCATATTTCATGAGTTCATTTTGTTTCATTGTCAAATTATCACACTATTGACCACTCCAATTGAAAAAAGCATTGAAAGGGTAAATGCATTACGATGGAAAAATCGTAACTGGATATGTTAGTTTTTTTTGTTTAATAGTTTATGCTTTTTGGGCTCAGACACAGTTTTCTCGCAAAACTTTGTGGGTTTTTTTATTTTGCTTAAGTTTGTCCTTTTTTTCGTTGTTGTACGCCATATACCCGATAGCAATAGGTTTTAAATGCTTCCTCAAAACCTAAAACTCCACCTAGTTAAAGATTTCTGCTTATAGCTGTTTGTTTTAATGAATTTCAAATTAAATTTTCAAAAAAGAAAGACTTTTTTCATCCGCTCCATTTTGCTTTTTTGGTCACCATGTAACTCAAAATCTCTCATTAGAAAACTTAATTACCTTTGATTTATTAAAACATTCACTCGCGCTCGGTTATACGTTGTGACTGATTGCTTCGACCATTTAGTTTTATAGAAATTTTCGAGTTTTCTTCTCTGTTCATTTTTTGGATTCTTTATGAAATTGTTTTTTGTGGGCTCGTGATTTAGTCTCATTAATAATTCGCTTCGTGAGGTTTTGAAAATTAATTCATCGCTCTTTGTTGTAATCCTACGTCGCCTGTGATTTTTGAATTCATTTGCTTTCAAAAACAAGTTTGGTTTTTTGAGCTTCGTCTTTTTTAAATAACTTTGGGTCGAATTGTAGCTCAATCTCTGCAAACACAGATCGCAACCCGTTTCTAGAGAGCTATAATTTATAACAATTTAAGCTTCAATTTTTTGTTTCCCGTCTTAGTTACTATTGTTACTACGAGATTGCATAAAATGTTAGATTTTTTTATATTTGTACATTTCAATGGATTTTTGGTTTCTTTTTATATCATAACAATAACCATTGATGCCATTGTCTTTGATATTTTGCACAACTGAACATTGGATAATGACATGTCTCAAATGTTTCTTATGTGGATATAAATGAACATTTTGTGGTTTCAGGTGATATCTAATGACATTAATAACTGTGAAAATAATTGTTTTCAAAAAATGGAAAAAATCTTTTTGAACTTTGAACCTCTTTGCTCTTTTTGTCGACCTGTTAACCAGTCCCGTTGAAGACAGGTCGCATATCTTTTCTAATGAAGTATAGGTTAATTTTTTTGCTTTTATCTGATGCGAGTTTGATTTTGTTATGATTTTTTGTTATAGAATTGCTTATTATAAATTTGGATTTGGTTGTAGACTTGGACGCAAATAATGTATGTTGTTTAATTTTTATTTTTGTCATTTCTAGTAGTATTATTATCAACAACTATAATCGGCCCTCTAGCGTGGCATTATCGTATTTTATTGGTTCTTTATTGAACGATGTGTATGTTTTTGAAAGTTTTCTATCTCTTCATCATTTGGTAGCCAATTAAGTCAAGATTGTGGATGAGCGGGGTCGGAACGTTATGTAACGTTACAATCCGGTGCCGAAGGTTTGCTTCTAGTGATTTCGTTTCAAAATGGAGGCTTTTTCGTCAAACTTGTTTGCAATTAACGTATAACGAACTTTTACCGTGGACAACACAGACTTAAAACAACAAGATGTGTTGAGTTTTTATCACTGTCGTCCACAAAAGTCACAACAATGCCTCAAAAATTACAGTTTAAACTACTGGCATCGTGAGCTCGGCAAATTACAATCGTCTACGAAAATACCTTCAAGAATCTTAAGTTTTTGAAACAGCATGATAAGTTCGGAAACTTTGAAAACATTTGATGCAGCTGTTTTCAAATGACACATTTCATAATGACATTTTGATCATTTTTATTGTTCCTGCGAACAAAATTTATCCTGAGTCAAGGCTCTGCTCCTATTAAAGTATAAAGTACCCGGGTCGAGGTGTCACCGCCATTCAACGCAAAATTATGTAAGATAAGCGGTTAATGCGGAAATTTTTGTAAGATAAGCGGTGAATGCGGTGAAATTACATAAATTAGGCGGTGAATGCGGTGAAAAAAACTTTATCGGCTGGTAGCGCTGAAATTACATAATTTAACCGCTGAATTTAGCGGTGAAATTACATAAATTCACCACTTCGAAAAAAAGTGTCCAAATTATGTAAGATAAGCGGTGAATGCGGTGAAATTACATAAATTCACCGCTCAACTTAGTGGTGAACTAACATAAATTCACCGCTTAGAAAAAATTGTTAAAGATGTTTGAGATCAGCAAAGAATGCGTTGAAACTAATGGTAATGGTGAGTGTGGGAGGAATTGTTAGATTTGACTTCCCACTAAAACTACCCCTTAATCTTACATCTTTTTGACACTTTTTCTAAGCGGTGAATTAATGTAATTTCACCACTAGAGTAAGCGGTGAACTTACAAAAATTCACCACAATTCAACGCTAAAATATGTAATTTCACCGCTAAAAATTGCAAATCTTACAAAAATTCACCGCGCATGTTTTGCAGAAAGCAGAGTGAATTCGATTTATAATCAAACAAAAAATATTAAAATTTAGTGAGAGATGGCGCAGTGGAAGAAGAAGTGGGTGACATGCAGGAGGTGAGAGGTTCGGACCCTTGTAAGGGCGGTGAAATTACATAATTTAGCGGTGAATTATGGTGAATTTTTGTAAGATCACCGCTTAATCTAGCGGTGAAATTACATAATTTCACCGCATTCACCGCATTTCACCGCATTTCACCGCAAAATTATGTATGAAATTTGCTGTGAAAAAACTAACTTTTCACCGCTTATCTTACATATTTTTGCATTTTTTTCTCGACCCGGGTAGCAATCAGTGATATTGACCGCCCAAAAAACTAAAGACAAAATTTTATTAGTCGGAAAAGGCTAAAGCTCCCGAGTTTTTTAACCAGCGTGTTGGGTTCGGTCGGAACGGTTAAAAAAACATAGGAAACAAATTTTTTAGACGATAAATTTAAATTATTTCATTTTTGATCATTTTTGATGTTTTTGTGAATGTTTAAGCACAAAAAAGATATGTCCTAAAACTGTCTAGTCGATCAGCGTCGAAGAAATATGCTCTTGGGCCAATTTTTTTTTCCGGGTTAATGGATTTGTTTTTGATAGTATCATATCAAGTCCCACATGCTGCTAACGCATCGGTATGGCCCGCAAGGCGAGACCAAATGCGCTCAAAGCACATCTTTTTATAGTGAAGTGGGGGTTTATTACTGTTAGATTTATTTCCATGGGGCTTATTTCAGTGGGGGGGGGGGTTGCTAATTTTATCCTGATAAATTGAGTTAAAAATTAGAACTAACGCTCAATAGGGATCTAACATTATGACAAAAGTTTTTTCCTGTTTTTTTTTTCAGGAAGAGTGGTCAAACTATAGTATCATTTTTTTTATATGTCCGAATTTATCTAGACTAAAAGACTCATAACTGTTACATCATGCTAATAACATATTTCTAGCGTGTACTGGTACTGAATTAAACTTTTTTAATTAAGAAAAGTGGTTTGGAACTGCAGTTCAACTAAAAGGATCAAAGGAGAATTACATAAGTCCACATCTCCGAAGAAAGTATCTACAAAAAGCGGGAATCACTAGAAATGAGAAAAACTTGCCTTAAAAAATTGGATTCCGATAGATGGTTGAATAGATAATATGTGACGGTTTGATCAATTATCGCATTTAATTGACAGTAATATAGAAATTATCGTTTGACCGTTTTTTCATTGCGTGATTAAATTTCTTACCACAAAACCAAGAAAGCCTCCGAAAGGAAATAAATCACTATCTTGGACACCTCTGATTAACGTTCACATTGAAATTTAGCGTCTCTGATGATGCAAGCTTAAATATATTTTGCATTGCAGGCGTTAACAATCTTTTGAGTCAATTTGCTCTTGTTTATAGTTCTGAATGAAATCTCGCTCGAGACGTCAGTGACTTTTCAGCGGCATGTTTTTAGGAAAATCGTTGACTGCGCTGAAAATTTGGAAAGGGACAGAAATTTTACAATTCGGCACATCTTCATAGCATTTTTTACATAATTTATGCACACTTTCAACAAAAATCAAAAACTTTTTGTAAGTTTCACCAAATTTGTTCATATTTAGCACTGTTCTTAAAAAATTTAAAAGTTTTTTAGCGTATTTCTTACAATTATTCAGCGCAGTTTCAGTGCTCCGCTGTCAAACATTCAGCGCTCGTCAGTGTTTTTCTTATTTATTTTTCAGAACCCGGGTCACTCATCTTACGAATTTTCTTGTTTTCATTCTATGTCCGATATGTTTTCTATGGTTTCTTAGTAGTTAGTAAAATATCGTTCATATTTTTCTGGAAACTATACGTTTATCAAACAAAACTTATGATAAAATTTCTTGTAAATTACACAGTCATATATGACACACAAAAATTCCCTTATAATGTAGTCGTCACGGGGCATTGAAAGATAATAGATCGCATGTGCAGTTTAAATTTGACTATTTGGGTGTGCTGCAGCAATACATTGGATTTCATACATATTTAGAAACGGATTATAAACTTATCTGCAAACAAAAAGTTTTTTTTCAAACCCAACTCTGGAAAAGTAATGCATATCAGGGTCTCATCGCAGATCACATAGTGATTCCGGAGAATCACAAGTGACCCCTATTGTTAAAAAATGATAACATGAATGGGAGGGAAAATGTATGAATCTCTATGATCATACTAAGAGCAAATATGATTTTTGCAAATCAACAAGGATCATGGACGTTTTCTTTCTAATCATACTAGGGTCTTTTTTTATTTTTTGGTTTCATACTGGGCTTGTACTAGAAAATCAAGCATGCACAGTATATCACGTACAATCCTTGTGCGAAATAAATTAAACTTCAACCCGGGAAATTTTTGCAAGCCGGGTTTTAACAGTGGGCTACACTTACTCATAAATAACATTTTTTATTGGTCTGTAGTTCTCGAACACTTTGCCTAAAGTTAATTTTCGGTACAGGTACACGTGTGTAATGTGTGAAACTGTTAATTTTGATTGCAGGATTACAAAGTGACAGTGTTCCTCCGACAGATCTGGATAGATCCCAGATTGCAGTTCTCCAAGTTCAACACAAACACCTCAGTAAGCCTGGATCCTCTTTTTCTGCGGGAGCTGTGGGTACCGGACACGTTCATAGTGAACGAGAAACACGCCAGTTTTCACGACATCACTAAGGAGAATAAACTGGTCAAACTTGCACCCGATGGAAAAATATTCTACTCTGTTCGGTAAGGGTATTTTCTCAGTTTAGAAGCACCCGAACATTTTAAGTAGTCAGGTGGACCCAAAGTTGTTATCCTACCCCGAGTAAATTGATGGAAATGATTTGACAATTATTGTGAGGGGTACACCTCCCAGATGTTAAATACACTGCCTGGACTATTTTTTTGTTGCGCTATCGAATCATAAGCCGCTATTTGAAATGAACTTTCCTCTTATAACTCCTTGCTGTCATAGATGAAAAACTCTACGAAATTGGTATGCTTCCAATTTTATCATAGAGAAAACTTCTATGAGTACAACTTTCTCATTAAAGAAATTTCTAGGACATGAAATTTTTCAGTTTCGTTTTTAACAGCTTGATATTTAACCCAAAGAAATGCAAATCTATCTTAACTACGTCTAGCTTTTTTCATCAGGCCTGTTAACTATCCAAGACTACATGGCAATTTGTTTGCTCTGGAAGCAAAAGTTATTTTAAAATCTTTTCGAACACACCAACTACCCAACTTTCAAAAAATCTTCAAACACATTTGTTGCCGTATTTTAGCGCTTTAAATGGTTTTATTTTCTGTTTTTTTAATTAGGTTTTTATTCTTTTATGCTACTACTACGGTTACTTCTACTAAAGACGCAACTAAACGATGTTGCTACTTTATAATTTTATGAGTTATGAGGTCAAACCGGGTGTCGGGTTTTTTGTTGAAAAAATGACGCTGGCCTTATCATAGAAAATGGCAATCTATGTTCTCATCAAAATAGTCTTAACTTGAAGTTGATAACTTACAAAATCCTTCCTTAGTTTTTTCAAACTCTTTTTTCCTTCCTCACTCTTCTTGAGTTTCTAAGATTTGATTTTGACAAAAAAGTGTAGCCTTTGGAGTTTCAATCGTAGTAATAATATTCCCCATCGATAAATTAGGTAATAAAATTCGAAAAGTGTGTCGAAAATATGAGATTTCTGTGTACAAAGCTGCAAAAATTTGCACTAATCTGACTCTAGTGACACCACGAACTTCTTCTGCTTTATTTGAATATAAAAAATAGCTCAATCGAAATGGTTTAGCAACCAGCTACGCCAGCACTTGATTAAAAAACAACCACAGTCGACTTCGAATCGTTATCTCGAAATAAATTGCGAGAATATGGCGGAATCTTGCTGGACGATATATGGTCTTGCAATATTTTCTGCTAAAATCTGGCAAATTTGCAAGTAATTAGAACATGCCCGACCAAGACCAGCTTGAGAGGAGTACTTTGTTTCTGCATTTTTTCTTAAATGTGAAAAAAACAACATCAACACAGAATGAATTTTGAATTTCGGAGCAAAATGAATACCATGCGCCGGTAACAACCAATGAGCCAATGAGAGCATAGCTCAACCAAAATGAACTTGCAAGCATATCTTAGATAGCCATCGTCTTGCAAAGATCTTGCAAGATAACTAGTTTTTGCAACAATCTTGTAAGATCTTGCAAGACAAACATCTGGTCTCACCCAGGGAAGCTTCATTGAAAGCGTTTACAGGTACGAAAATCTTGAGTAAATTTACTCACATTTGTAGCTGGACCCCCCTTTTGTTTTTAAACTCATTGTATAAATGGACCACTTGTTCATATTTAGTGCTTTCAAATTGCTGTAAGTCACAGCCACGTTCTATGAAAGTGGGTTTTTTTGGTTCCGGATGACGCTTAAAGTTGTACACGCGCTAAAAAGGGATCTGCGACAAGTTGATGAGAAATATTTATTGAACGCCTCAAAGACTATAATTCGATTAGCCGGTATACTTATTAATAAGGGGAGTAACCTGATGTAACAAGTATGAATTCCTTTGAAATTTTGTCAAGCATTTTGAATCAGTACAAAATGATAAAAATATAAATTTCTTGTAATAGTTTTTTGCTTCATAAAGCGTGACACGTGCCGCTGTATTTGTGAGATATTTAGATTTTTTTGTCTCAATTTTAAACCAAATAAATTTCGATGAATATTACAAGGGCCTTTATAATATTGAGATTGCTTTTTGTCAATTATTGATAAACTACGTTAAAATAATACAATGCCCCGAATGTATAGCTTTGTAAACAATTTACATGTAAGTTTCTTGCAATGTAGTTCAACTGGTTAACGTATTATCATAGTATTTGCAATTAAAAGCAATTTTTTGAAAAGCAAGTTCTTGAAATTTTTGCAGCCAATTACTTTAAAACATGGTACTTAACCATCAGATTAATCTATATTACCAAAAAATATTAAGTGTTGACTTGTACAATGCAAAATGTATAGAAAAAGGTATTGAGAAGTTTGTAATTCTCTAACTAACAAATTAAACTTTAGAATTTCACCTTTTGTTTTATATGCAAAAATAATTTTCTGCAATAATAATAATAATATTAATAATAATAAATTGTTTCCAACAGTTATTCAGCATCTTCAAAATTATTTGTAAAACTACATTCACGTCATTTTGACTTTGAGAGGGCGCCATGGGCCCAATAGTGCCCTCCCACAGTCAAAATTATGTGAATGTAGTTGTACAAGTAATATTGAGGATACTCCCTGAATGAATGCTGGAAACAATTTTTTATTATTGTTATCGAAAATAGATTAACAGGTGGAGCTCTAATAATATTCTGGTATTTGTTCTACCTAGAAGTATTATTGCAGTTATTCGAAATTTAGGTTGAGTTTGACATTGAGTTGCCCGATGCAGTTGCACAGATTTCCCATGGACCAACAAAAGTGTGTATTACAACTCGAAAGCTGTAAGTTACTCTTTTCTGGCAATTATTCTGTTTGCAAAACGCCAAAAATTCGGGAAAAACCTCAAAAATATCATTAAATTTTTTCAAGTTAGGTGGAAAAATTGTCCAAAAATGGTCCCGATAACGTCAAAAGTCTCGCATAACTCGCAAAATATAAAACCGGTTGAGAACAGACATTGTTTATAAGAACTGTCTTTCAGAAAGCTTAGGAACCATACATAGTACAAGTTATTCGGATCAGTGGCTGTAAAAATACAATCTGGTGAGCCATGCCCGACTGAACGATCCATCGTTAATTTCTCTTTCAGGTGATGAAAACACTGAATCGCAATTAACTTAAGTCATTAGAGGATCTCAAAAGAGTTCTTATTATGGTACAACCAATGTCAAATATTGGTTGTGTTAGCTGGAGTTGGCTGGTGTTTGTTCTGCTCCTGAGGGTCTAATTTTGTGGCTGAACATTGCGGACATAAATTTGGCCATTATTTAACGTATTCTGACAAGCGATTTATGGGCAACTTGAGCGTCGCACCTTTTTCCTCTATTGGCAACATTGGGAACTTGGTAAACCTGATTATTCTAAAAATAGTTTAAAAAACTTTGGCTATTTTTGCTCTATTTGGCTGCATTGTGCTCATTCTGCTCCATAACCCTTCGGAATAGTCCAATTTAGGGTTATTGAATCTCCTAAGGCGCTCGTTGTCTTCTGATTTTCTGTTAGACTGCACAGTGAGGGGACTCTGTTGCCCAGAAGATCCATCAAATAAAGTAAACTATAGGTTTTGAATTCAATTCTGCTAGTTCCCCTCTTCCACTCTTGTACGCTGTTGCAAATTAGATTACCTCGAAATAAGTTAATTCCAAATGAAGCCCGTAAAATTAATTCTAGTCATATGGATAACAGAGGTAAGAAAATAACTTGCACATCAATGGTAAGAACAATCACAAGAAAATTTACAAAAGTAATTAAGATAATAATAACATAATATCCGTGGTCTAATTTCCAAATGAACTAAACCAAAATACTCACAGTATCCCAACTGGCCTTGCAAACGCAAATTTCCTAAGCTTAGTCCTACTAAACAGAGATTTCCAGCTTTAACTCAAAGATTAAATTTCTCAAGTTTCTCAGCGCAGTTGGACTCTGGTAATTCGACCAACAAACTCTATTTAAAATGTCTCCCTCTCTCTCACACACACAAACACACAACTCCAAAACCTCTACTCTGAAATCTAATCACCAAACGTATGTTGCTGCATTTTACACTCAATTAACCAGCTCTCATCTTCAGCAAACAAACCTCAATCTGCATTTTATACTCAGTTAACAAGCTCTTATCTTCAGCAAACAGACCTCCGTTTCTTAAACAAACATTTCAACCAACATTTCAGACCTGACAAACTCCATAGGAGGACTCTGTTTGCAATACAAACCAATAATTGTCAAATTACGCTGTGTCATTGTAAACTCTGACGAAATAACAGAAGTTCGAATGTAAATTCAAAGACGTTTTTATCTCAGTATATAAAGCATTATAGCAACAACATATAAGCAACGTCTGTATTAGCGATGATCATAGCAACAAGTCCAAGCTTAGACGGCAAGGTTTTTTCGATGCTCTTTTACTGGTTTTTTGTCTGATGTTATTGACGTCAAATCAGTTCGTATTCAATCGGCAATTGTCTAGAAAACCTAAAAACATTAAGCCGAAAACCAGCTTAATCGATACATATCATGGTTATATTTACCTAAAATTAGGTTAAATGAACTTTTTCGGAACTTTCTACGTATATTAGAACGTATTTAAATCTTATTTTAAAGTTTAGAAATACTCGATTCTGATTGGCTGATAATATCTCGCTTACTTATTTACTTCGTAACATCCTCCGGCCCGGAAGAAGATGTTGGGAAAACTGGTACAAGTTTTACAAGCGGGCGGACGAGTGAACCGGTCGACGTACGTAAAACGGCGGAGCGCGCGACGCTATCGGAGCCGTAACGGAGTTCCACAATCCGAGCGGTTGGGTAGTAACCCCTAGGGTTGGTTTCTTCAACTATCCAAACCAAGTCACCGGTCTTAAGGTGTTGCTCGGCAGGCGTCTGCCACTTAGAGCGTCGGTTCAGCGTCGGTACGTACTCTTTGATCCAACGGGACCAGATCGCATTAGCGTACGACTGCGCACGGGCGTAGCGTTTACGATGGTCAAGCTCATTATTGCCAACAACAGACGGAATACCGGTAGAGTATTCTCCTAAAAGAAAGTGGTTGGGCGTTAAAGCGTTCAAATTGCACGGACCGGCGCTTACGGGTGTTAAAGGACGCGAATTGAGAGCATTCTCCACGAGACAAAAGGTAGTATGCAGTACCTCATCCGTGAGGCGACGCGTGCCAAGAATCGTATACAACACGCGTTGGAAGCTGCGTACCAACCTCTCCCAGATACCACCTTGATGTGGTGCGCTGGGTGGATTGAATCTCCACTTTATACCTTTGTGAGCGAGCTCAGCTGCAATGTTGACAACGTTTCACTTTTCAATACTTTCTCGGAGTTCTTTCTCCGCTCCAATAAAGTTAGTGCCATTGTCTGACCAAATCATGGCAGGCGTACGCCTACGTGACACAAACCGCTCAACTCCCATAACACAAGAACTGGTGTCCATGGATGTAACTATCTCGACATGGACAGCGCGAGTAGTGAGACAGGTGAAGAGGAAGCCCCACCTTTTCTCAGTGGTACGGCGGACAGTAACATAGAATGGCCCAAGGTAGTCAACGCCAGTGTTCGTGAAGGGAGGAGACTGGTAAGCAAGTCTCTCCTTAGGTAAGTCAGACATGATTGGTTGCATAGTTACAGCTTGGAATTCTCGGCATCTCAGGCAGTGTGCTTTGATGGAACGCAAGGATGATCTTAGTTTCAGTACTGTGTAGTGTTCCTGCACAATTGATCTTAGGTATTCAACGCCCTGATGGTAATGCTTTACGTGTGTGTGTTCAAGGAACAGTTTTACAAACGGATGACGTGCATCTAAGATGATTGGGTACTTTACATTAAACCCAACTTCAGTTAACCGCTTGATGCGGCCCGTGGAACGGATTAGCCCATTTGGACTAATAAACGGTGAATGTGGAGCAATTCGGCTACTCCGTTTAACGAATTTATTTTCAAGAAGATCTTTTCTTTCGGCTTCAAAAGACTCTCCTTGCACCAAGTACTGTAGATGACGCTCGGCTTCGTCAAGCTCAGTAGGGTCATTAATGCTACCATCGGGGTTACGGTAGCCGGCATGTTTTGGCAAAAGCCGGAGAACGTATGCGGCAATGCGCAAGTACTTTTGATAAGAACTAAACTTATCAAATGGGAATAACGACGGAACGGGAGTTGTCTGTTTTTTAACAGATGTAGCGAGAGAGACAGTGTCTTCTATGATGACTGCTTGGTTGACGCCAAGTTTGATGTTATTAATGACGTCTTTGTTCGGTACGAAAGGGAAACTTGAGTTAGATAAGAAATGTGGACCATTGACCCAACTGCTTAGTTGCAAAACCTCAGCGGACATTCCACGCGTGCCAGCGTCAGCTGGATTATCCTTAGTTGCGACGTGGTTCCATTGGTCAACGCTGGTATACTCCAAAATTTCACAAACGCGGTTTGCAACAAAGATTGGTTGCTTTTCATTAGAGTTTATCCACTGAAGAGCGGTCGTGCTGTCTGTCCACATGAATACTTGGTTAACAGTTACAGTAAGTGCCTGAATAATTTCGTTCTTCAGCCGAGCGGCAAGTAGAGCTGCTTGCAATTCCAGTTTAGGGACAGTCATTACTTTCATTGGCGCCACGCGCGCTTTCCCCAAAACAAACGCAAGCTCTGTTTTTATCTTGCCCGTAGGGGTTGTTACTCGGGCTCGAAGAAATGCGACGGCACTAAAAATATCCTGGGAACTGTCACCGAACATATGCAACTCTGTATTATCAAAGAGTCCACTAAAGTAACTTCGAGGAATTTTGATGTTTTCAAGCTTTGGTAAGTCCGCACTCCAGACCAAAAATCTTTGAACCATGTCCTGTGGGAGCTCGTCATCCCATTGCTGTCCTGTGACACGCCAGATGTCTTTTAAGAGCAATCGCGCACCGACGGTAAACGGTGCGACAAGACCAATGGGGTCAAAGACTTTCGAGACAAGACTTAGAACCAAGCGTTGCGTGAGGGACTTGGTGATAGCGCAGCTTGTACCCCTACTCACAACTAAAGTGTCATTAGTGTGATCCCACTTTAACCCTAGCACATGCGATGAATCCTCCTGACATGAAACAATAACCTTGGGCTCAGTAGATTGAGGCGAACCGTCAATTCGATCAGCCAGATTTTGCACATTGCTTACAAACTTTGTAAGCTTGAACCCACCGAGATGGAGAAGATGTACCAATTCCTTCGACCTATTGATGGCTTTCTCAGGAGACTCCACTGAGTCAAGGTAATCGTCCATGTAGAAGTTTTTAAGGACGGCTTTTGCAGCTTCGGGGTAAAACTTGGCATTGTCTCTCGCAGTGCGTTGTAATGCATAGTTGGCGCATGTGGGCGAGTCTTTAGCCCCGAATATATGGCGCGTATATTGATACACTACAACGTTAGTTGTGGGGTCCTCCCGCCACAGAAAGCGAAGTGATGGTTGATCTGATGGTAATACACCAACCTGTAGAAACTTTCCCTCGATGTCGGCAGAGACGGCATATGGATGTTGTCGGAAGCGAAGAAGTACGTAAATAAGGTTTTGGAGCAGATCAGGGCCAGTGAGCAAAGATTTATTCAGTGAGGCGCCATGAAATTTTGCTGCTCCATTGAGCACCCTACGCACCTTACCCGGTTTGTTCGGGTTTAAAACCGGATGGTGGGGTAGGTACCACTCTTTATCGGACCGCTTCTCAACCTTGTGAGCGTCCGGAACCTCAATTACATACCCCTTGTTTAGGTCTTCCTTCATGGTACTAGTATACTTCTCTCTAAGGTCTTCATCCTTAGCCAATCGTTTTTCGAGAGATTCTAGTTGCACAAGGGATGAGAAGTAATTATTTGGGAGCTTGGTGTTATCTGCTGCCCACAGCATTCCGACATCGTATCTCAGGCCATTGTGTATGGTGGTACTCTCAAAAATTTCGTGAGCCCTTGCGTCTGCTGCAGATCTTGAGTCGACCTACTTGTTTGCCCCGAATGATTCAATGTCGTACCATGACTTTACTTGACTTGCTAACTCATTGTCTTGTTCGATATTCACTTTAAAGCACGTTGAGGTTAAACACGAACTTGATGGTAACGGATCGCTTAAGACCCAACCTATGGGCAAGCGTACGGCAACGAGTGAACGCTTCTCATCGGCAGAGAAGTATTCTAACGGGCGGATGGCATGATAGACATCTTGTCCGAGTATCATCTCAATGTCTTTATAGGAATATGTTACGGGATCAAGGACTGCTAAGTGTGGGTAAGTCTCTTGCAGGGCCTGTACATTAATTATATCTGAGCCGACGTTCAGACTCTCTTTAACGAAAGGGTTGACGGTGAATGGTTCGAAATCTTGTTGTTCTCTTGGTTTCACAGTAACTTCGACAACCCTAGTATCAACTACTTCTTCGGTATTAATACCCTTGACAGTTAGCTTTAGTGCTTTACCGTGCAAACCGAGTCTATCTGCGAGACTACCGGCCACCCAAGAGTTACTGCAGGCGGTATCACACAAAACTAAAGCCTTGGTATCTAAACCGGACGAATTGACCAACTGCAATTCAGTCACCTGAAGGAGCCCCTTAACATCAGTAACAGATGACATTGTTGTGGTCTTATTAGGCTGGAGTTGACTAGAAGTTGCTTTACTTTGACCTATGTTGCCAGAAGGTTGAATGGTATTGGAATTTGTCGACTGTTTTGTTGGGAAAACCCTATCTGCTCCATGCAATAGTGTGTTATGCGAACTATTGCACCCTTCTGCTCGGCACTTTCTTGGTTGAGGGCACTGGCGGAATGTGTGCTTGTCTCGTAAGCACGAAAAGCAAAGTTTGTTATCCGCCACCAACTTAGCTCTCTGGGTTGGAGTCTTTTCCTTGAAAACTCGACACTCCCATAGCCGGTGGTTACCTTTGCATACAATGCATCGAAAGTAAGTATTTGTGGAAGCAGATGGCATTTGCTTCTTTGTTTCCCTTTGTTGCGAATTTGATGCAAACACTTTTGAGGCTGTTTTGGTCTTGGTTACTGAAGTGATGTTCTCTTCAGGTTTGGCCTTGGTTGCGCTTTGTTTCATAAGATCATGGGCCTCAGCCTTTTCTTTCAGCCAATCGTTAAAGTCAAGGAGGGTAGGCTTAACCCAGTGCTTCTTAACCGTAAAGAGTGACCATGACTCTTTCTTGTATGGTGGTAACTTCTGTACCGCTTGGTTAAGTAGGGAAGCGCTCTTCAAATCAGCATCATATGATAACGACTTGAAAACCCCAACGAGACTGGATATTGCAGCAGAATAGTTTATGATGTTATCACTATTGTGCTTTTTAAGAGGTGGAAAACTGCTTAGTTTATCCAAGTGTGCACTTACGACTGCCTGTGGCTGGCCAAATTTACGTTCCAAAGTCCTTAGTGCATCCTTGTACATTAAACCACAGTAAGCAAACTCGGCAATTGCAATCTTTGCTTTACCGGTGACGAGTGTTTTAAGGTACGTCAATTTAACGTCATCAGTGAGCGGCTGCGAGTCGATCGCGCTTTTGAATTGACCATACCACTCATGCCACTTTAATGGGTCGCCATTAAACTCTGCAAGTTTCCACTCGGGCAAAGGGTCGTTTCTCTTGCTTGTTATTGCATCAGCTAATTCCCTAATCAATGACGCATTGTCCGGTATCGGAGGGGCAGGTGCCGACACCTGCGGACCGCTCCAACTCAACGGAGTGGGCCCAACATAGGGGTATGTTGGCTGAAAAACCGGAGTGGCTAGACCAGGTACAACATTAGTAGTCGCGATCAGGTTTTCCTGCTGCGCGCCTAGCGCTGATTGCATATCAATCAAAGGGGGCGAATTGTGATAAATTCGTGGTGGAACAAAAGTGCTTGATGGTGCGATGTGGGCGTGTACATTTGGAGGCAGACTATTCACGGTGGTTGTGTCTTGGTTGAATAATGACGGTCTGTGATGTGGAAACCGCCAGTGACTCATATTTGGCACAAAATTTTGGCCAAGAGGGATATTGGGCATATTTGGGACAGGCGGAGCAACGGAACGTACAACTTTGTGTACTCGGTTATTATTATTCTGAAATGTTTTGACGAGAGGCTGATTATCCAAAGTGGCTTGTGGGATGGGAGCAGTGAGGTTAGGTGCAAAGACTGGTTTTGGAATCGGAAGGACGTTAGGATGAGCGGGTTCGGAGTTGGGCTGTTGAATGTTTGGACTTGGTGGGGCGCTTGGGTGCAGGGGAACGTTGATTGCGGGGGCTGGATGATTTGTTGTCGGAAAAGGAGGAAGAGTGGCGTTTGGTGCTCGGGGGACAAAATTAATTTGTTGTCGTAAGCATATACGCTGGGCCGAATTATTTTCGGGCAGACTTGATGTTTCAGGTCCCCTGGATTGCGAAATTTGAAGTTGTGCGTTTGGAAAAACCTCGGTTGCAATATTCTGATTTTCTTGTGGTGCGGACGTCTGTTGTTGAATGGGCTGTTGAATGGGCGGTGAAGAAGCCCCTGGGGCGTGTACAGAAGGCGGCTGACTATCCGCGGTTCCTTGGTTAGTTATGCTTGGGAGCGCCGTGCCTTGCTGGCCTGTTTGATTCATTTGCGCCCTTAGGTGCGCCTGGTACAACGCCTGTGTGTTAGCAGCAGCCAAAAAATTTTCAGGTGGAGTATAATAGGGGTCGAGTTGCTGCAAGGTCTCATTGCTTAAAATGTAATTGCCTCGACAATTTTTTGGAAAGGAATGCCTTGAAATTTCAGTGTTCTGATCTTCCACTGTTTTGCCGTTGTTGTGGCTAGAACGTTCTGGAGGGTCAATCATAACCTTTGGTTCGCTAGTTTTCTCCTCATTGTGAAAATTTAAAGCAAGTGAGGTGTTGATCCAGTCCTGGACAGCCTTTTCACTTCTCATTGAGCTCCTAGCACTTGCAGTTGTTTCAGATTGGCTACCTTTAGAAACGGCGTCCAGCAATTCAAATTCTTGCAGAGTTGCCTCTGCCAACCGTTTCCTGTTGTTTTCCTCCAGTTCATCTGTTTCCATTTGTTTTTTCTGTTTAGCAAGGCGAATGGCTGCCTCATTCTGTTTTTCAATTTCTTCGCGCTTCATTTTAGCGATTACATAATCATGTTTACGCTGACTAGATGTTTTTGATGAAGTCATCGGTGAGGGAAGTCTAGAACGAATGGGAGCCCTTGGTTCCTGGAGCTCACTCACTTTATCATCAGCAGAGTTGATGTAGTTTCGTGCTGAAGTGAGTATCTTGTCATTCTTAGTTGTCATTGCCTCCAAGTAAGACTCTAATGAAGGAACAAGTGCACTTGGATCCTCCGTTTTTCCAGCAAATGCAATCAGGTCCTCATTTTTGTCTACAACAGTCATAAATGCTTCGTTGCACTTTGTTACTAGGCGTTCAACTTTCACTCGCCTACTTTGACTATTTATACAATGAAGAATATCTTCTTGTATAGCATGCAATTCAGCTTCACGCTTTGACCTGGCAGCGTACAACTTTTTGACTTTTTGATCAAGACTATTAGACATCACGATGTTATTTCCAAATACCAGCAAAACTACCACAGCACACGGTTATCTATTATATGCACACTCCAAACAAATCAAATCCAGGCAAAACAAACCCAACGCAAACGACACCAGACACAGCACACTGTAGACAGTCTGTAAAACAAACCACCCAGAGAGCAAAGAAGGTCGTCGAGCACACTGTGCCCGACAAAAACAGAAGTGGAGCGCTGAACGCTATGCGCTCAACGCGGAGGGAGACAAAGGACACACGGGAAGTAGAACGAGGAACGCGCGACGAAACGGAAACGTGACGGACGGGAAGTCGGGCGAGCAACGCGCGACGCAACGGGAACGGAAGAGACGAGAAGTCGAGCGAACAGTGCGCGACGGAACGGAAACGGGACGTGCGGGAAAGCTGTGTGAAAAACGCGCAACGCAACAAAACGTGACGGTGGGAAAGAACGCGCGGCAATGAGGTTGGAAAGAATTATGTTAGCAGACCACAGCAAAAACTCAAGCAAACAACCTAGCCGTAACTCCAGAACAAACTTAAGTCACACCCTAGGAACGAGGACCTCACATCCCGAGGAGAGAAGCTACTGCAAGACAATCTAACATAATTCATAATGGGTTTATAACGACAATCTTAACGACAAACTAATTTACGGCAATGCAGTAGTACACTAAAAGGATGTAAAGTTCAAGAAATTTACTAGCCGTAACTCCAGAATAAACTTAAGTCACATCCTAGCAAAACCCAAACCATAACAAACAATCAGCATACTAACGGTATTAAACAAACTACAGCAAAAATGAATAAACTACAATAGTGTATTTGTAGACTAAGACAGTTGGAAAAGTCGAGAAACATTCCAGCCGTAACTCGAGAATAAACTTAAGTCACACCCTAGAAAGCAACAAGAACAAACCAACTACCAATCATACAGGTACACACAAACATACAGCAGTAAAATCAAAATACTACAACAGCAGGGCTAGTAAATCCGTAAAGTTGAATAGTCACAGGACAATCCAGCCGTAACTCGAGAATAAACTTAAGTCACACCCTAGAAAGCAATAAGACCTAAACAACAAACCAGAATACTAGCATACTCAACATACTACAAGAAAAACAACATTCTTCATCACATATGACATACTACATCGAAATCCGGAAAGGTAGCAGAAGAAAACGAAAAGCGAAAAATTGGGAGAGCGACGTTCTTGAAAAATACGGAACACGGAGAATTGAAAAGTTAAAGGACGAAAAGGACGCGGACGAAACGGCACAAAAACCCAGCGACAAAAAAAATAGAGGACGTCGATAAATTTTTTCTGTAGGCCGGAGGTTGTGAAAATTTTTACAACTTTTTCTGTGTATTGAGTTTCACTCAATTTACGAACCTTCTTGTTGAGAAAATGATTTTTTGACAAATTTGTCAAAAATTTTTTTGCTTTTGTCCAATTTTTTCAAGTTTTGGTCAATTTTATGCAAATTCTTGATTACGGAACGGTAATCCAGTAAACTTGACGGTTTTATGCTCGAAAATACGGTTCATCAATATTCGGTATTGATTTTCAAAAATATTTAGAATTGCCTTAAAATTGACCAAAAATTTTCAAAATTGAACAATTTAGCATTATTTTCTCTCAATTTTCTCTATATCGGAGATTATTCTTTGATATACGAACCGACTATATCAACTTTTCAAATTTTTTGGTATATCTACCAAAAATTTTCAAAATCGATGTTTTTCGCTCCTAAAAATTTTGTTCGTGGGGCGTTAATGGTGACCTTTTACTAATATTTTTCAAGATATTGTATAATTTTACTACCCCCTGCGATATCCAAAAAAATCACGGGTTGGATTTCTTGCCGTCTAAAATTTTATATTGATTATAGAATTACAGCACAAAATAGTAATATTTGTTTTGGTTTTGTCTTACAGTTTTCGTCACAAACTTAATCATTCAAATTGAGCGCAAGAAACACAAATGGAAAGTATACACCTCTCTAGCAGCCGATGCTCGGAATGGTTCTGAGCATTGGATTGGCCGATTGATTTTTCCAGCTTCACTTCTGTGCGTGTTGGCCTCATTTCTGTGTGAAAATGATGATGGCAGAGCAGCATTGATAATTCTATCGGTAGCCTTTGATTCCAGGGATCCAGTTCTCTGGAGTCGATGTGGGTTTGGAGTTGAGCCGATTGGTTGACGATCTATTCTGCTTTGGATTCCAACGCGATTGTTCTCAATTCGAGTTCCCCAGATACTAGGGTGGTCAGACTGCACATTCGCAGGAACTACCAGGTTCTTGGTGTGAATAGCCGACAGCGACTGTTCAGTTGCGTTGAATAAATCATTCTCCACTGTATTGACAAACCAAATTATTTAAGCTAAGTGGGTGGCAAATAATAGTGAAAGATAAACGTTTTATTGTCTTTCGTGAAACTAAGCAAAAGTCAGAGGTGTCCGTTTTTTTTTGTCGCGGCACCATGTAAACTCTGACGAAATAACAGAAGTTCGAATGTAAATTCAAAGACGTTTTTATCTCAGTATATAAAGCATTATAGCAACAACATATAAGCAACGTCTGTATTAGCGATGATCATAGCAACAAGTCCAAGCTTAGACGGCAAGGTTTTTTCGATGCTCTTTTACTGGTTTTTTGTCTGATGTTATTGACGTCAAATCAGTTCGTATTCAATCGGCAATTGTCTAGAAAACCTAAAAACATTAAGCCGAAAACCAGCTTAATCGATACATATCATGGTTATATTTACCTAAAATTAGGTTAAATGAACTTTTTCGGAACTTTCTACGTATATTAGAACGTATTTAAATCTTATTTTAAAGTTTAGAAATACTCGATTCTGATTGGCTGATAATATCTCGCTTACTTATTTACTTCGTAACAGTCATTGAACTGCTGCCCACCATTTTTGAACCTCCATATTATCTTACGACTATTGGAATCTTATGTAAAGAAACCCACTCCATTTTATAACATTATTCAGTTGAAATATCAATCAGTGTTTATTTAGTAAACAATTTAACGTTGCTTCGAAAAGCTCTTATTACTCCGTTTCCGCTATCTAAATCAACTAGCTGTAATCAAACTCTGTCAAACGCCATGTGATTAATGAAACAAAATTAAACTCAAAACTAAGTGAAATTAACATTCCCATATTTGAGACCATTCTTGCAATTCCCCATACAAAAATATTCGAAGTTCAAAATTTCCAAAAAACCCAAACAGTTGAAACGCAGGGTCAATCGTCACAGATGATGGATCAAGTTGACAGAAATAACCAGCTTACCGGAAATTTTTTCACGATTGAACCGACCCACAAATTTATACGACATAACTCTCAGTAGTACACGAGCAATGACTGCGCCCACTTTTCATCAACCTACCGGATGACCTCAAATTTCCGAACGCTTTAACACAAAAGGTAGTGATCAAAACGTTTTCGCTTAAAATTTTCAAGCAACTATAGGGTGCCACCAACCTTCCTGCAAAGTTTCACAGCCAACGGATCGATCGTTGCGATTTGTTAGCAATTTGAAAATTTTTTAAGGCATAGTGCCAAAACCCGAAAAATCCGAATTCAGAAAACGTGACAGGGGTAGCTTTTTTGTCTCAACTGTCTCAGATTTTAATTTTATTACCATTTTTAGGTCATTTGGCCGCTCAAAAAGGCCAATTTCCGGTTTTTGGAAACTGGCCTTTAAGATAAAAGAAAACCAAAAGAAAATCCTTAAAAAATTAAACTAACCCTCCAAACATCATAAAGTAGCTACCAATACTCCACGAACAATTCAAATTTTAAGCCCACAGTACCGACGAGCAGTAGTCCCGTGAAGGTTGATCTGAGCTATATTTTCAGGTCAATACGACTCCAACTCTAGAAAGAAACAATTTTACATATCATGTGATAATAATTGCCACTTCAAAATACCCAAATTTTCTCCACTTAAAGCAACTTGAAGCCTTTTAAACCAATATTTTGTGGTACTACAAAGCAAACGCTATCATGTTTTTTTGCTTTGAAGATACTTTTGCCCATATCTCTTATTCAAACACTTAATTTCTACCTTAAAGTAATCAAAAACCTTCAAATCAGCGTCCCATCAGGTCTAATGGCATTGATTCATTGAATGTAATCGACCGCACAACTCTAAAATACATCAAAAATTGCTACGGGAACTTGCCCACAAAATTTCAGCGCTCTCTGACGAATAACAGGTTTTGTTACTCCTTTATTTTTGTCACTTCGAAGTACAATTCTAATTCTCTTCAAATTACCAATTTCACCTCAAAAATTAAGTGCGCTCTCTAATGAATTTGGACTTTTGTTTGATGCCTAACCATAGCTTTGCTAAGTAGCCGAAATGTTTTTGACAGCTCGATATACTCTTATTCAGTTTTTTGTTTGTTTAAAATATATCATTCAACTCCCCTCAGTTGCACTTTCGAACAAATAATCCATTATTGAGCAAGCTCAGCTCAATTAAGACATGAATCTTTAATCCTCTAAACTACCTAACTTGATCTGCTCAAGTCCACTATAAGGTAAAACCTTGCTTTCCACCGCAATTTTTCAGCGATTGGTTTCCTTTGGTTTTCAATAACCCCGCCAAAGTGCGTCACAGTTAAGTCAAGTCAGTTCTAGTCAAGTCCTTGAAGCAAACATTCTGATATCAAAAATATTTTTTCATTCACTCCGGCAATCAGAATTTGCAACTTTTCGTTGCCATAATCAGCTATAATGGTACTACGAAGAGTTGCCTTTCGGCCGTATGCTTTCACATAGTATAGTACACCGGTATAGTATGAAGCATCCTTACATAAGTTGTCTTTTCTCAGCACGTTTCCAATGTGTTTTTCTTCTTCTGGGGACAAAATCGGACAGGAAATGGTCAACGCAGAAAACGTGGCACGTTGCAACATATTTGGAAATTTTGAAAGCACTCAAAAATTTAGGAAAAGTTGGCATTGACTTGGGCATCAACTTGCAAGTGTTACCCAAGTTTTTACTAAGATTTGCCAGAATGGTAAGATTAGCATTTCGTATTTATTGAATTTTTTCATAGATTTGGAGTTCAGCACAGGCAGGCCCACTCTCACCTCTTAACATGCCAGAAAAACCTGATTGCAAAAAAAGATGGCGTTTTTTTTCACACAAATGATTGAAGATAAATGTGCTACATTCTAGATTTGTAACTGTCATTACATTGCAAATATCTGTCTTTACCGAGCATATTACTAGCATGAGCCACTCTTTCCGCAACGGGGTACGGCAGAACCACGGATTGCATAAATGCTAATCCACCAATTATTGTTTGTATCCGCAAACAGTAACGCGAGGCACTCTTTCATATCACCATTCACCAATTAGGCTTTATTAATTTTTTGTCAATTTGGCAATTGCGATAATTTAAACACTAAATTATATGAGATCTGCGATAAAATCAATGCGAAACTATAAAAGATCTAAGCTTAGGAACACAAAATTTGGTAAGGTCTACGATAAAATTAACGCAGATTTATGTAAGATCAATGAATAATTATGAAAGATCTACGCTAAGTTCAACTCGAGGTTTTGTAAGGTCTACGCTAATTTCAATGCTAAGTTATGTAAGATGTACGGTAAGTTCAATGCGAAATTATGTAAGATCTAACCTTTGGAACACAAAACTATGCAATGTCAACACTAAGTTTAACGCAGAATTATGCAAGATTAATGCAAAATTGTTTAAGATCTGCGCTAAATTCAACGCGAAATTTTTTAATGTCTACGGTAAGTTCAACACTAAATTATGTAAGATCTGCAATAATGTCAATGCACAACTATATAAGATCCTGCTTTGGAACACAAAATTAGGTAAGATCAACGCTAATTTTAACGCAGAATTATGTAAGGTCAATGCAAAATTATGTAAGATCTACGCTAAATTCAATGCAAAATTTTGTTAGATCTACGCTAATTTCAATGCAAAATTTTGTTAGATCTACGCTAAATTCAATGCAAAATTTTGTTAGATCTACGCTAAATTCAATGCAAAATTTTGTTAGATCTACGCTAATTTCAATGCAAAATTATGTTAGATCTAAGCTAAATTCAACGCAAAGTTATTTAGGATTGGCGCTCAAGCGTAGATATTACATAAGTTCAATGCATACT
Source organism: Convolutriloba macropyga (assembly GCF_964194025.1). Classification (NCBI taxonomy): domain Eukaryota; kingdom Metazoa; phylum Xenacoelomorpha; order Acoela; family Convolutidae; genus Convolutriloba; species Convolutriloba macropyga. The sequence continues at coordinate 9,708 of NW_027450561.1, read as the reverse complement.
GCGCCAATTTTACATAATTCTTTTTTTTAGCGTTGACATCTAGGCTTGGGGTCGAATAGTGGTGAATTATTATTTTCACCACATTCACCGCATTTCTTACAAAAAATGACTCAAAACCTCGACCCGGGTGGGTAAAATAAAATTGGGTGAATAGTCATGTAAGCTTTCCAAGCAATGGTGTTGTAATTCTAGTCAAACTCCAAGTTTTGGATTTATAAAAATCAAATTTTATTTGAATTGGAAGCCAGGCACTACGTTTCTGCGTCAAGCATATATCCAGAATTTTTTTAGGGTGTTTCTTATTTGCCACAGCACAGACAAATTCCAAATTTTGAAGCACTTGACCAAATTGTGAGGGTTTGGTTTTTCAGACGGCTTTGCAATTCAGGATGTGGTCTTTAGATGGAGAGAGGATACCCCGCTTAGTATGGACGAGACTATTAATCTCCCTCAGTACAGAATCACTAAAGTCGGAACTCAAGTCTGCACCAGGAATTATTCCACTGGTATAGCAGACCAGCCTGGATCTCTACCTCCCCCCCCCCCCCTCCCTCACCCTTCACCATCCCCGTCAACAACCAACAAACCACACTGCCCCCTCACAACCCTCTACCTCATTTCTCCCTATGCTGCCTGCTGCCCTGCCATCTTTTTTTTCTTCTAAAATTGCATGTTTTTTGGTAGGAAAAATGGTAGTGCATTCATTAGTGAACTCGCTTCTCAAATTGTCAGCATCAGTCACAAAATTTTAATAATCATTGACATTTTGCGCAAATTGTTTATAAAAATGGATATATTCTCCTATTCTCTACCCCCCCCCCCCCTCCCTCACCCTTCACCATCCCCGTCAACAACCAACAAACCACACTGCCCCCTCACAACCCTCTACCTCATTTCTCCCTATGCTGCCTGCTGCCCTGCCATCTTTTTTTTCTTCTAAAATTGCATGTTTTTTGGTAGGAAAAATGGTAGTGCATTCATTAGTGAACTCGCTTCTCAAATTGTCAGCATCAGTCACAAAATTTTAATAATCATTGACATTTTGCGCAAATTGTTTATAAAAATGGATATATTCTCCTATTCTCTACCCCCCCCCCCCCTCCCTCACCCTTCACCATCCCCGTCAACAACCAACAAACCACACTGCCCCCTCACAACCCTCTACCTCATTTCTCCCTATGCTGCCTGCTGCCCTGCCATCTTTTTTTTCTTCTAAAATTGCATGTTTTTTGGTAGGAAAAATGGTAGTGCATTCATTAGTGAACTCGCTTCTCAAATTGTCAGCATCAGTCACAAAATTTTAATAATCATTGACATTTTGCGCAAATTGTTTATAAAAATGGATATATTCTCCTATTCTCTACCCCCCCCCCCCCTCCCTCACCCTTCACCATCCCCGTCAACAACCAACAAACCACACTGCCCCCTCACAACCCTCTACCTCATTTCTCCCTATGCTGCCTGCTGCCCTGCCATCTTTTTTTTCTTCTAAAATTGCATGTTTTTTGGTAGGAAAAATGGTAGTGCATTCATTAGTGAACTCGCTTCTCAAATTGTCAGCATCAGTCACAAAATTTTAATAATCATTGACATTTTGCGCAAATTGTTTATAAAAATGAATATATTCTCCTATTCTCTACCCCCCCCCCCCCCTCCCTAGGGGTAGGGGACTGAAGCAGAATAGATCCGGTCGTTTCGTAGGAAGCAAACTACGGTGCGTTAGTGAATTTTGAAGCTTAAATTGCCAGAATAAATATTAAAAATGTGACAAATTCATAACTAGCATAACTTTAGAAAGAGTACTGCAAAATTTTTTGCAATAAATAAAAGTTCTCGCAAAAACATTATCTATTTATAAACAGCTCATGCATGTCCATCCCCCCTGCAATATTACCCAATTACCCCCCCCCCCCCCCCGCGCATCCCATGAAATCGCACCCTATCCCTGCGACATTCCCTCACACTTCCGTTCCCATACCTTTCTCAAATTTCAGTGTGAAATTGCATTATGTTCCTATGTGTACGGAAAAATAGGAAGCAATTTCATATGAGAAGTCGGAAGTTGAGATCCACTGAGATTTGTGATAACTGATCAGATATGGTGACTTAAAGCTACCGCCCCCGTCGAATAAAAAAGAAACGGAATTTTAAATTAAATCAGCTTCTTTTTTGGTTTAAAAATTTATTTTTTACGAATATGCAAAGTATCGGTACTGTCCATTCAGGCCAAATTTTCCACATAATTTTGTTCTAATTCAGACACAGTTCAGAAATTCCTTCTGCACTTCCTCTGATTCAGATGAATTCAAACTAAACTGGTTCTGAATTGTGTTATTATTTACAGAATTTTTGAACTACAGTTGATATTAGAACTACTATTTTTCAGTACTGATGCTCACTGAACGTTAGTTACGAGCAATGACTCAAAATAATATCCTATTCTGGAACTATATGATCAGTTCATATAGTTTCCGTGCGAGACTTTTTTCAGACATTTTTCACACTTTTTTCAGACTTTTTTAAGACTTTTTGCGCACACTTTTTTTAGACTTTTATAATTCTTTTTTCAGAACTTTTTTCTCCAAAAATTATTGCATTTTGACACTATGGCTACATTATTTTCGTTTAAAACTCACTTTCATATAGTACTATCATTGCAGTCAAAATTGACCAGTTTCTGTTGGACCGCAATGTTAGGTTGGGGAATTATCAATAATTTTAGAGTGAATCGAATACTTTACCTCTCGACTATCTCGCAGCCAAAAGTTTGAGCTATGAAAATGTAACTTTGCTGAAAAGAAATGCACGAAATGGTTGCTTTGCCAGGGATAAACCCAGAAAATTTCGGATCACATGAATATTGGGAAATAATTTTTGAATCAGGAATTGTTATATTCACATTTGCTTTCAAACTTGATTTGATCTGAGCGTAAACTTTCTTCTTTTTTGTTTAAATTTCATGTTGTTTTTCTTTCGCGAAACGCCTATTTAAGCAGCCATTTTAATTCAAGACCAGCTAACGAAAAATTGACTTCGAATTTCGTATGATAATTTTTTGACTTATTATTCGCATTTTCGTTTTTTGGAGTTCCTAGTAATTATTTGAAAATTTTTCGGGTTTTTTGAACTAAAGAACTTCAAAACTTATTTTTTCCTTTTCTGAACTATTATTAAAAAAATGTTTCATTTGTTCCGACTAGCATTATGATTTCTAGGGTGCTTCCGTCTTAAAATGCAACAATATCCCCCACCCGCCTGCTCCCATTGCAACTTCACAAAATGCCACTCTTTCCCTACTCTTCCCTGCCTTTCTCCATTTTCTCGTTTCTGATCCTGCGATGGGCTTCTGGCTGCGGAAGAAAAGAAAGCAATTTTATTTGAAAAAATGGAAAGTAATCCTGCGACGTTTGAGATAATTGATTAGGAATGTATACTCAAAATTTTCAATAATGTCTATTCTTCTGTTTCGACTGCTAGGCCAAATCTGAATCCTAATTAAGCAAAAATGATGTTGCTGGGTATGATTAATCTAAATTATTCTTCCATGCTTTTTGAAGACAAACCGTATAGATTACAATCAAAAGATTAAAGATACTTCAAACAAAAATCTTATTTACAAACCATCCAGCTATTCATTTTTACGTTTTTCAGTATGAAATCAAAAAAATTGCAAATTAAAAAATTTGTTGTTTTTTTAAACTTTCTGTTGATTTTTTTCTTTTCGATATTAAAATTCCTTTGTCATATTGTGATTTATTTTCGACAACCAGAAATCACATACTTTCTCTTGAAACTATTTCTTTCTCAATATGGCTCAGTGCTGTTCCGATGCGATTACCCTAAACACACAATTCATGTTTCATTGTTTTGTCCTATTAATCGTTTTTGGGGAACCAAATTTTGCGCTCAAAATCTTAGGCATCTGTAATTTTATAGTCCAATTTTTTGCACAAGATCCATTCGTTATGCGGCGACTGATTGTTGGACTAAAAATGACCCCAACCAAGCCATTATGTAACAACCATGAGCCTATGAGCACAGCTGTAACATTTTTCGAAACTGCGATTTACGCGCCATTTCTTCGCCTCCACTTCCCCTCCTCCTCTTCCTCCTCTCCGTCTTTTTCTTCTTCCTCCTCCACCTCCTCCTCCTCCTCCTCCTCCTCCTCCTCCTCCTCCTCCTCCTCCTCCTCCTCCTCCTCCTCCTCCTCCTCCTCCTCCTCCTCTTCCTCCTCCTCCTCCTCTTTCTTTGTTCCAGTGCGCAACACATATTTCTGTGCGACTCAATAGTTCTACATTGCTGCGTCATGACAGACCAGATATTTTGCTTCACAGTCTTTTGGTATTGTGTCAATGGTTTCGGAAATTAGGTTTTTGAATATATTTGGCAAAGACTTTTCTGTACTTTGGCCATTCGACTAAAAAATTTTTAAAAAAACAAAACTAACCACAAAAAAAAATTGCAAGCTATTCCCTTCTAGGCCTCTAGAACGTAGAGCTCTTTTGACTATTTTATTTAGTTTTTTTTAGTTTATATAAGTTGTTTATGTCTGTGTTTTAGATGTGTATTCTACAACCCAATTGCAACTGAGATGGGTTGAGAATGAGCCCATAGTAATTGGCAACATATTTTTGCCAAAAATTAAGTTGCTTCGCACTAAGACAATCAATTGTGTCAGAAATTATTCAACGGGTGCGTTCTGTGTCCACTTTAGATTAAATTCACTGATGCACCACAAAAAAACTATTTACTAAAATCACATATACAATTAATGTGATGCCAGTAGTGACAAAAAGAAAAAAAATTATGTTCACTTTAAAGTTATTATCAATAGGCAAAAAACATAAAAAAGAAAACTTTTTTCGGTCTATTAAAGTTTAGTTGCTAAACTGAATTTATACACATTTTGAGTGCAAAGTTGTGCCAATTAGTATGTGGGTTTCATTTCCGATGTTAAGAGATGTATTCTTAATTACCGTGCGTTTATTACACATACGTTGCGCTTTGATTGGACCCAGAAAAGTGGAGCCGTACAAAATAAGTGAAACTGCCAAACCCATTTCTCTTAACAGTGAATCCATCCTGGCAATTAAAGAATTGAAAGTTTTAACCCTTAGAGAGAAATTTTATGTATTGACATTACTAAAGGCTTAGTTTGACAAAAGAGAAAAAATTAAACTTCAGTCAATTCTGATTTCGTAACACAAAAACAAATAGCGGAAGATAAAAAAACTGAAATGTTTGGAAGAAATGAAAACGAAAAAAAAACTTAAATCTTCTGTTATTCATGATTATTCTCACCGCGCTTGAAAACTCGATAATTCACTTCAATTTCATCCAGATTATATACTTAACAAACTCTCATTATTTATTATTGATCAACGTCCGCTAATCATTCTCATCAAATTATTTGCCAGCTATGGCTATTTGTTCAAATTCATTTGTTTTTAAGGTAACCAACAACATATTGGAACAATTTGACATTTTTCCGTGTAAATTAGGCCGGTAAAAGATTATTCGATTTATATGTTATCCCGTGTCGCAACTAACCCCTGATTACCCCCGAAACTGATGTAAGAGTAGGGGGTTATTGTCTATGTGGGGGAAAATGATTTAAAATTAGGGGGGTAATTGGTGGTAGCAGGGGACAATGGGGGGAATTTTTAGATTTAAATACCAAAAAATTACCCCCCCCCCCAAAAAAAAGTGTAAGATTTAGGGGGTAATTTATGGGGGTAAAACGATGTAAGATTAAACGGGCAGGAGGGGGTAACGGGGGGGTATTGGAGAGAAATTTTAGATTTTACCCCCAAAAATTAACCACCAAAAAGATGTAAGATTAGGGGGTAAATTATTTGGGTAAAACGATGTAAGTTTAGAGGGTAAGATTGATGGTTTCGAGGCTAACGAAAACCAGCCGAAGGTACAGAGGTTGCGGGTTCAAAACTGCCAGTCTTCAGGTATGGGGGCTAAAATAATGTAAAATTGGGTACTCTTGCACCACTTTAACCCCAAAATTAACCCTCATTGCTCCCTACTCATGCATCGAATTACCCCCATTACCCCTAAATCATTTAAGAGTTTTGAGGGGAATTGGTTAAAAATTCCCCAGATTACCCCTAATCTTACATCCTTTTTGGGTAAAAATTCGACACGGGATCCATATGTTTATCATCAGCAATGATGTTTGTCTTCACAAAATTTGTCTACTGGAAATCTTTTTTGTTTGTGAACTTTCCAGTTGCCGAGCTTAAATTTGCGTCTTTCTGCGAAAAATATCAATCAGATTCAATTTCTAATTTTCTAGGAATGGTAAAATTAGAAATTTAAAAAACCACTAATCCAACAGCTAAGTTTTATGCATAGTTTGAGGAGAGAGAAATATTAATTGTGTCTAACCTTTCTATGAAAAGGATATACCCATTTTGACCCGCTTAATATATATATATATATATATATATATATATATATATATATATAAAGTAAATATGTTTTAATATCACAAGCCTTTGGTTGTTGCAATTAATGCTCTCATTAAACTTGGGGGTCAAAAAACAATTTTGAATAGATGGAACAGTTGGTCATTTAAAACGTTAAACGTAATTAAAGTCAAACTAATTATTGTTCTCTGCAACTTAAGTATTATCTGCGGCGTAAAAATTGTGAGCATTCCCTTCTTTGCAAAAGAAATCAACAATCAATTTCAATCAGATAAAAAACGAAAATAAATAACATAGCAGGACAAGTCCTGACATACAATTTAAGGAATTTTCATTGACTAAACAAAAAACTAGACCTAGAACGGACTATGAATGAATTGGAAAAACCAATTCTTAAAAAAAAACAGATCAAAATTATAATAGAAAAAACAGAAAATCAGTGTCAAAATGCCGCATGTGAACAAAAAATCAGTGGTGAGAAAGAGAAATTGGGTTCAATTAAAAAAAACAGGCCTAGAATGATTTATGAATGGATTGGAAAAGCCATTTAGAAAAAAATCCAATCCAAAAAATCGAAAAAACAGTAAAAATCAAAGTGAGAATGCCGCAAGTGAACAAAAAACCACTAGAGAGAAAGCGCATTTTTGTTCAAACACTGTTTTCTCACTCTATTTTAAAACAAGAGCAAAAAAGTTTCACGTTGCCAAACCACCCGCTTTTTCGGTTCACTTCCTGTTTCGGCGTGACCAAAATCACTACTCCAATTTGACTTCAAAAATCATGAAAATCTGTGAACATATTTTTAAAAAAAGACAGCGCCACAATTCAATTCAAATTCTTTGAATTGTAAAAAAAAGTTCTCTGAAAACCTTCTCAGTTGCAATTGCTTGCGTTAATTTATATTCACAGATTTGTTCATAAGCATCCATCACTCTTCAGTGTTTTATGTGTGATTGTTTGCAAAACAGTTTGTTGATCATGCGTGTCTGCGTTTTTGTTTAATTTTTCACTGCTTTTAAAGTTTGACAGCATATAGATAAAAATGGCCTGAAAACCTTATTGTTTAGAGATAAAACCAACAGCACCGCGTCAACTTTCTTAGTTATAACTTTAACTATTTTTTTTCTCTTTTTGCTTTTATACCTTCGCCGTTCGCTTTTTTTCTTAGGAGCTTACCCGTGTCTGGAAGCACAGTTCTTCCTATCCAGAGAAATGGGATATTACCTGATCCAGACCTACATTCCCAGCATGTTAATTGTGATCCTCTCCTGGGTCTCATTTTGGATCTCGGCGGATGCATCCCCCGCCAGAGTAGCTCTTGGAATCACGACTGTCTTGACAATGACCACACAGAGCTCGGGAGCATTGCAGTCGTTGCCAAAGGTATCAGAGAAGCTGACTGGAGGCGTGAATTATTTTTTAAAATAAATTAGGTTCCTTGTCGAAAACAAAAGTTAATCTTGAATGATATTGCAAGATTCTTGTACAAATCTTGCAAAATTTGACAACGACTTGCAAATTTAATAATTCTCTGTGCCGGCGAAGTCTATCTAGAATAACCAATCACGAGAGTAAAAATAAATGTCATACATGAAAATTATGAGATCCGTTGATTTAGCAGAAAAGTGCTTGTTTTTGTTAAGTAAACGCGTTTTAAATTCTGCATATTCAGCGGACCGATACGAGGTTGCAAAAATACAAACAACTCTTTAAAAATACAAACAACCCGGCCATATATAGAACAACTTAGCAGAAATAATAATACAGCAAACAAAACGGATAATTTTTTTAATGCTAAAGGAGATAAAGAACTTCTTGTGTGAAATCACTAGAAAACTAAAATTAATCAGAAAATTTTTTAACAGGTATCATACGTGAAAGCAATAGACCTCTGGATGGCAGTTTGTCTTCTGTTCGTGTTTGCCGCTCTCATTGAATTCGCGGCTGTCAACTACTTCAGCAGAAAAGCCAAGAAGAAAAAACTGAAAAAACTTCAACTTAAGGCTGCCGCAGAGAAGAAACGCAAGCAGAGGCAGAAAATGGAAGCTGCCTCCAATGGGGGGAGGGGTGGGAGTGTGGGCGGGGAGGAAAAGAGTGGGAACAGAGGGAGTAGGAGTGGGAGTAGTGGGAACGCTGTTGGGAAAAGCAAGTCAGGGCTGGCAAAATTTCGTTTCACAAGGAAAAACAAAAATCGAAAGGTTAGAAAAATATTGAACTGGGACAAAGGGAACAATATGCTGATTTCTTATCAAAAGTTTTTCAGTGTCTTTTTTTCAGATAAAAGTTTTCAGGGTTTTTTTTAGATGAAAATTTTCATTGTTTTTAAGTTTAATTTGAAGATGTATGATGATTCATCGAAAATGATATACATTAAAACAATTTATCTGAATCGGAAGAAATTTATTTTGGTCTATCAGCTGCTTTGTTTTTTTAATGATAAATTTGATTAAAAACAGGGAACAATATCTAGTTGAGTTGTCGAAAAAAAACGTTGCTGTTCTTCAACTCAATTCTCTCATAGCAATGTAGCGAACTCCTACCAACATTAAGCGTGACAACAAATAGATTTCTACCCGAATAGAGATTTTGGTATTTTTTGCTTAGGCTGACGCTAAAATTTGAAATATAATTGCTGATTGTTTGTTTGTTAAGTTTGCGAAAATCAAAACATGGGAGAAAATAACATCAACTGAATTTGACAGAGCACTGAAAATGATTACATTTTGCATTCAGTTGACAATTATCGGTGACTATCAATTTTAATTCTCTGAAATCAATCTGGAAAAACCTGCAACATTATTACTTTTAAGGAAAATCCAATAATCAGAACAATTACTATATTTTTTTGACCACTTTAAAAGAGAAATTGTAGAAGTATTCAATAAACCATTCAAACAACTGTAAAACTGCATTAGGAGAAAAAAATAAAACTATCCATAGCATAGCGTTTCAAGAAACGTGCGCATTAGATGGTGCTGGCTAAAACTTCTGACAGAAAACAATGGAAAGAAGGGTGCAAATTAAAATTGAGCGTAGATTGTTCCTCGCCAATGTTAGGTAGAAAATAATGTAAGGTTAAAGTTAAAGTAAAACTACGCTTAATATTGTTTTATATTAATTTTTCAATGTCCGTCCAAATCAAAGTATTTGTGGGAAACAGAAACTAAGAAGCTTAATTTCAGTGTGATAAGAAATTCCAGGTATTCGGTTTTAATTAAGAGTAATTTTGCTGTTTTTTATTGTAAACAGGCTGTGACTACACTTGCTA